>NW_017304406.1:885450-897065 GCF_001594115.1 Trachymyrmex septentrionalis | reverse complement strand
GTGTGTGTGTGTGTGTGTGTGTGTGTGTGTGTGTGTGTGTGTATTTGTGTGTATGTAATTTATTTCTTTCGTCGGTTTGTGACGTTTCAACGCGTCACAATCCGTACGCGTGTTACCGTTGTAATTCGCGTGTGAAGGGAATTATCTAATCATCCATACATAATGAATTAGTATCGCTTATTATATCAATATCGGCATACAACCGCAAGAACAATTTTTATCATTCGTAAAAAAATAGTTGACTGCGAGTGCATCGAATTTCAACGTTTTTTTTTTTCCCTTTCTCAGGCTAATTGCATGAATGAATCTGGTACGACGTTCGAGTAATATGTACTCGTGATGTAATATAAGTGAGCCCTCGGAATTTTCCCGAAACGTGGTTTACTATAACAGATTACTAGAATGCGGCTCCAGGCTGTAAGTGTCGAGTTTTCGGAAATTACCTACAGAAGAGAAACGCGATACGTATCTCGCATTTCGAAGCGGATCGGTATAATTCTATCTAAATTTCTTTTGGAGTCGAATCTCACTTCGGTAGAGTGAAACTGTCATTGTTGAAAAATAGTGAAAATATTTGCACCTTTTTTTTTTTTGAATATGAATAGCAGATTTTTATTCCTTTTTGGAGAGAGATTTACTTTCAAAGAAAAGAATTTCTTATTCTTTTCTTTTTTTAGTAAATCTCACTTCAAAAGTGTGAAATCTCACTTCAGAAATGAGTGAAAATCTGTCACTCTTATTCAAGAGTGCGAATGTTTTCACTTCTTTTCAACAGTGGTAGTATTTTAACTCTTTTGGAGTGCGATTTCACTTCAAGAAGTTTAGAGAGTTGGACCGTACAAGCCGAAAAGAAGTATATTGTAATTCTGATATAGTATAAAAATCAATCGATACGTGCATGCGCTATGTATATACGTGCCTATGTATGTTTTAAAACTTTTATGTATATGCGTGCGTGCGTTCGTGTATGCGTGTGCGTGCGTGTGGGTGTGTGGGTGTGTGTGTTTGTGTTTGTGTGTGGGATATAGTGATATCGATCGGACATGGTGATCGTCCGATTCACACGGGCAAATCGAGCGGAACGCGGTTTACGCTACAATAGATTTTTGCTGAAAAGAATACCGCTCACTCACAGCCGTTATTGTCAGTTTGTCTGGACGTCACTAAATTCAGCACATTCTACGTACGCGCGACTACTTGTAGATAGAAACTCATAATGCGAGGGAGATTTGGAAAATTATTTTTACGTTCCGCGGCGCATTTGCTGTTGCACGATGAAAAGAAAAATCAGTACGATATCGAAGGGAAAAGAAAGCATTCCCTTTTATATCGCCAACGTAATTATGAAGAAAGGAATTAGCCGTCAATTTTTGAATTTTATAAAATATGCAAAGCGATTACTGAAAAAAAACTAATTATCAATATATATCCAGGAATTGTTATTCCCTGTTACTTATTTTTTTGTGGTGAAACTGCAGTTTTTCTCTTTCTCAAATATAACTGCAATGCTTTTTTAAGATGACTGTCGGAGAATTATATTTTCAATACGGCTCCTTCCTGTATAAATGTTTAATTATAAATTCGGATCGATATACTTAAATCGTCCTTGTGCCAATGTCAATTTTGCAACAAGAGATTTCGACTTTCCAATCTCTGTTCTATTCGATTGCGCACGTTATTTCGTTGCCGCTCTAGCGATGCACGATCAATTTGACACTCGTTCGTTATTAAAAAATTTTTGATTCGAGAAAGGCGTTCACGCAGTTCTGCGAGAAAGCCACTCCATCTTCGTCGATCATCGATGGAACCCGGCACGTTCTCTCGAGTCCCGCATACTAATTATGATCTACGTGGTCTACGAGCGATGACAAGAGGACAAGAGGTATACGTGCTGATTTATGAGATGCGGCGATTAGTGCGATGCAGCGATCGGTGATGCATCAGTTTGCAACTGAGAAGCGTAACGCGATGTATACCGTAAAAAGAAGCGTCTTGGGGGGATGTTTCTAGTTCGCAGCTTGCATCGCAACGTGACTTTCTGGACAACTCGAATGTCTGAAAGAGGATGTCTCTTAGGCCGGTATTCATAATCATATCTTATATTCAAGATCGTCTTAAGTACGGTCTCAAGAAATCACGAACGAATCAGAGGGCTGTATCAGCGTCTTAAGACATTACTTAAGACGGTCCCAGCAAACGAGAATGGATTGAAATGGATTCATATTTTCAGAAATATTGATTCACGAATGCCAAAATGAATGCTTTTCAATCCTGAATGCATTTTTATTCATTTATAGGAATTGCATGAAGCATATCTCTATGCCTTTCAATCTAAAAATAATATTAGCTTTTTTACTGTGCACAAACACACAATTGTGAATATTGTTCAATTCAAAATTTTGAATAGAAAATGCAGTTTTTCAATCAAATTGCATCCAACTGAATTTAATTGAATCCAATTAAATCCAAAAAAAGTACTCGCTGTTTAAAATACGCATTCGGATAGAAAAAAATTTCACTCCATCTTTGTTTGTTGGGGTCTTGAAGTAAGAATCGATTATGAATACCGACCTTAGACATTCTCGTTGTTCAAATTTCAACTTCGATTATCACGAATATTCGCTTTTATTCTTCTCCGCTTTTATTAAAACCTTGGCTAAAGCTAATTGGACCTCGTCGTTTGTCTCACGGCTACGAAAAATCAAAGTGACAGTCAAAGAGATAGATATATACACACACACACGATAGGCGCGACGCTCGCGCTGAGAGATCGCGAAAGACGCACGATAAATATTATTATATGGATGCGCGATAATAGGGAGAAGCACACACATGATAATAATAAACCACGCGGAATTTTTCACTTGGACAAGAGCTATCTTACATAATAGATAAGATGCGTCCTCGAGGAATACGAGGACGACACGAGGCACGTCGCGGCGACCCGCGCAATTCCGTCGCCATTTTCTTATTTCCCTCTGAGTCCTATACATCTCTCTAAAATTTTTCGAGTGGAATCTAATTCTAAAGAGAGTGACAAAGAGTGACAATTGAGCCGGTGTTGAAGAAGAATGATTCATTTGTCAGATTTCTAAGAGTGCGATTTCACTCCGAAGAGTTTTGAGAGATCGCATCGACATTATACTACATGTATTGAATACGTAAGACTGAAGAAAGGGAGCGGGAATCTTTTCATTATTTTCTGTTCCACGAATTATTTGCAACATAATTAAATGCGTAAAACATATTTAATTTGAGGGAAAATAATGTTTAGAACTCAGAGGAGCGAGCATACCACTGTCGCATGTCGCCGACAGTGACGCGACGTTTTCGATCGCGACGGAACTCGCGAAACTCATTGTTAGCGGGACAGCCGCGGTGATTCACGCCCCGAATGAGAAAAATATAGTGCACATTTAATTAACAAAAACGCCAACAAGGAAACGTGCGTGAATAATAAATTAATCGGTCGCATGCGTAAATTGCATTGTCTTATAAATTGTATAAAAATTTTCTATATTCAACCTAGCTTATAATGCCTTACGAATACGATACGTCGGGAATTTGTATAATGCCTGCAGACCTGCGCGCCTTCTCTTGCGGCGAGACAATTTCTTCCTACGATCTGCGCGCGAGCTCCAAGCTATCGGGTTCACTCGTTACTGTCATTGCCGATTCGGCATTCTTAACGATTATTATTTTTAATATTTGGTCATCCAGCGAAAAGATCGGCGCGAACACGACGTGAAGAGATGGATCCGAAACTTATAGCATCACTTGCATTATACTAGATTATAGTGCGTACTAAAAGCTGCTATACAATGAAATCAGCAAAGTTAAATGTAAAAGCATATCAATATTTTAAATGCTCAATAATGATATTGTCACGATAACTAATAATGATATTTAGTTAAATAATGGTATATTTATTCATTCTTAAACGCCGCACTATTGAACGCCACTACCCAACCTAATTCGATTGCTTGTAACTTTTATAAAAGTGAACGTATTGTAAACAATTTTATTCAGTCAAAAGACATTAAGAAATCTCTGCAACGGTATCTCTGTATGTACTTCTTCATTAACTTAATTAGAAAGTCATAAGCAATGGAAAAAGAAATGAAAGATGTGCCGAAAAGACGTTTAAGAGCTAGAAAATTAAAATATATGCATATATTATTTAATTGTCACGGTTGATTATAATGCTACTGTATTAATTATTTTATATAAAGCAGCCTTTAATATATAATAATCCAATGCAGTGCGAGTGATTGAATTAACTATATAAATCATCTCGCGAATAAGGTATCCTTTGAACGACTTTGTCCTTCGACTGAATAAATTGCAAGTCTCAAAATCGCATTTGGCTGTACAGTGACATACAATCGATATTCGTGCTCGTGCTACGTCACCGCTATTAAACAAATTCTTCGGGCGGATAACAATCATCTCGCGTACACGAGAACCGATCACGGGATCGCTCGCACGCTAGATCGCGGCGTCTCGCAGCGCGCAAAAGCGAATCGAAAAATAAGTCGGAGACACGTGAGAGATAGCGAGTAATCTTCTGTTCTTTCCTTCGTACAAGAGATTTTTATAACGGTGTTACGTTAGCGGCACAGCTATTTGTGATATTTTGTCGGGGACCGATACAACGCACTCCTATCTATATTCGCAAAGTATCGCTCTGATGCTCTGGTTCGATCTACGAAAATATCACGCGGATTCCCCTCAGTTTGCCTTTTACGAAACAGAAAACAGAGATTTCTTCTCGAGATTTGTCTGAAATTTTATATCCTCACACGCGAAACTGTACTGTGTAATTTACTTGAATTGCTAATATAGATTTGCATATCGAAGTTATTTTAATTCTCCTCCGCTTACATTCACAGACTCGCACAATATAAAATCCTAATTTAATATGGCCGGTAATTTGTTTTACATCCTCTTTCTCTTTTTCTCTGTAACCACGTCCGTCCACCTACTATTTCGCCTCTGTCTCTCTCTCTCTCTCTCTCTCTCTCTCTCTCTCTTTCTCTTTCCCTTTCTTCTCCCATTTTGTTATTATAATATACTTACGCATTGTATGAGTAGTTTTATATTTAACCGCAATTAGTAAATAGATAATTGCAAGCTTATGATAATTTTAATTATATGTAGTGGTACGTGTGTATGTGTGTGTTTGTATTGATAATACTAAATTCACATTCATCTTCTAATATGTAACAAGAACTTTCATTCTTTCCTTTTTTTTTCTCATACATGCAAACGCACGCTCACATGCTCTCTCTTTCTCTTTCTCTATTATTTTCATTCTCGTAATCAATTTCGTGCACAGTCCAATTTCTCAGCGTAAAATTATTAAACAGAGAAAATTAATTTACATCATTAAGAGATTTCAGAGAGAATATCGTCATTTTTTTTTGCGAGTTATGCGCACGGAAGATAACAAAGGCTTTTTCGCGGATTTAATCGCATTTATATTCGAGTAATGACATCCGTCTCTCGATATAATTATCCTACGATTAACGATAATCAAACGATAATCTCGTGGATAATTCATTCGAATCTTCTTTAACTACTGATATTAATTAATGTTTGTTCTTTCTTTATAGCCATATTGAATGATTTATTCTTACACTGAGAGAAAAATGTTTGGTATTTGTAATTATAATTATATATTATTATAATTATGATTGTTACTGCTATAATGACAATAACAGTAACTATGTGTATAGTTCTAGCAACAAATATATATAGTTGGTAACCTAAAATGATTATAATTATAGTTATTATAACTAAAAAAATAGTTGAAATTACCATAAAAATGATCCAAGTGACTACAATTTTACAGTTATATTTTGGGATAACCATAAAAAATATGGTTATATCATTTTTATGGTAATTTCAACTATTTTTTTAGTTATAATAATTATAATTATAATCATTTTAGGTTGCCAACTATATACAATACATATAACTACTGTTATCATTATAGCAGTAATAATCATTAATTATAATAATATACATATAATTATAGTTATAAATACCAAACATTTTTCTCTCAATATACGGCAATAAAAAAGAATAATTGTTGGAAAGCGAGAAAAAGGAAAATATTTACATTTTATCTATATAATTTGGTGTTTGCATATAGATTATAGATAAATAATATTCTAAATTCCCTCTCTTGTTAGTCCCTCAAAAAGTTAATAAATGTCTATGCATCACTAATAATACGAGCGACTATAAAAATTGAAAATAGTTAAGGATTAACGACTTTTCATAAAATTTCACCCACGCATTTTTCATCGGAATAATATTTTCGATACGTGTCCAGCTAAATCTCTTTTACAGTATTGCATTACGTATTTCTGCTTAATAATGCGGAATGACAATGCGTCTGCCGTTAGCTGAGCCTTTAGCCGAAAAACCACCACCGCGTTTTGCGTCTCGCGGAATTTTGCTACTCCAAAATGCAACGGAGAGTTAGATCGTTAGTTTGTTCTTTTCCGTACTGTTAATCGATTATAAAGATATAGCCCTCGGACATTTATATATAGGAACGAGTCGCCACATGCGCGATATAATACGTAGGTAATATCTGAAGCGAGAGCGCCTATCGGAGGATCCAATGTACACTAAAAAAAAAAATAAAATAAAAAAAAAAACAATTTGTTACAATTTTGATTTGTGCGAACGTTTATGCACTTTCGCTCTCGTCTATTAACCTAATCCTAATCGTGTAAACTTTAAAGATTATTGGATTATCAAGGATAATTTCTTTTCCGCATCACAATCTCAAAAAATCGATCGATTCCAAGATATTGATCTCTGAGAATATCCGGGCGCTCAACGCTCGTTATTTCCTCCGTAACTTTATCTAGTTTTCCCTCCTTCCTTCGTAAACATATATCACGATGCAGCCTTATATAACAAATCTTCGCTTAAAAACGATGCTAAACGCGCATTTATACACTTTATATCGCTTTCTACTAAGAAGCCAATAGGGACAATCTCGAGATATGTCTGTGTTGAGAATAACTTTATGATAAAACTACTTATTCTTTATATCGCTTAGGGAAGTGCAGTTTTTACTGCTTTTATATATATTTTTTTTTCTATATGAGTTATACATTCAGCAACGCGTTAGCCCTCAATCGCTTCGCGGTGGATTTCGCATGCCATCAATGACTTCACTGTCCTTTATTTTCTTCTTGTGAGAAGCAAACGAATATCTACGCTTCGTACGATCGTGAGACTTGCGTATATTTATTATCTTTTAAAATCGGAAACCTTTCTCTGTCTCTCTCTCTCTCTCTCTCTCTCTCTCTCTCTCTCTCTTTCTTTCTTTCTTTCTCTGTATCTATCTTTCTTCTCCGTCGTGTGTGAAAAAATAAAATTCTCGGGACATTTTTCGCGCTAGATCGTGTCAATGTAGTTGGATGTTGAAATGTATGTGGTTGATTTGTGGATAGATTGCGATGAGAAGATTGATATAATAAAGCTGCAAATAAAAAAATTATGCAACAAGCGAACAAAAAAGTAAATAAAAATTATAATTCACAAAATGAATAATTTATAATGTAATCAGGGTAATAATGTAATACTCTCCAAGCAATAGTGTTTGTGTCTTTCCTATAATTAATGAATGAAATGCGTCCAAATGTAAAAGTGCCATTTTTTTTACACAAACACAGCGCGATGCAATTTTGCAGTGACATTCATTGTGGGGGCGAAATAATACAGTAACATTACATTATTGTACTTAAGTTTCACACGAAACATATCTTTTAAATATACTTTACATTTCTCTTCTTGTGTATAATCATGAAACTTTCTCTTCGTGTAATTTTTTATGTAGGCTTATTTGTTGAAATATATATGCCATTCAGCGATTTTATCTGGAGGCAATTTGGAAATGTCTCTCTCGAAATTCGTTTATCTTATAAACACAGACTACAATGATTGTATGTAATGTCTCATTTAATATTTCTTCTAGCGTTTAATTTTGAGTTGTTTGAGGAAAATGTTTACGCACTTATTGTTCGAAACAAAATTAAATTTTTTTGAACTTTGTGAATGAAGGGAGCTCGCACTAAAGATTTCGATGTTTCGAATTACACAATGCAAATTTGATAAATGTATTATCATCACTGTTACCCCTCTATTTTTTCGCTATTACTGCTGACGATGACTAAGATTCACGATGTTAGACCTCAATTTTGTTTGTTGCAACATTGTATTACGCATATAGATGTGTCTCTCTCTCTCTCTCTCTCTCTCTCTCTCACGCATTTTCTGCAGTTCTTTTAAAGCGTTAGAAGCGTTCGTTCAGAGGAAATCTCACCAGAATCTCTGAGCGCTGTCCCATAGGCTCTTTAGACTTGAACGGAACTCGAAGCGAAGATTCTGGTAGTATCACGCTATGTTGTTGCCGCTCATTGTGGTCACGCATTTCTTCTCAGGCGTATTTTGACTCTCCGAGTTACTTCGAACCGCTTTTGGCGGGCTGCCTGGCGTTGGTGTTGTATCGCCCGACAGGGCATTGTTATTATTCGTCGACGTCGAACTTCTTCTACCGTTTTCGCGGGTCGGCGATTTCACGTCAAATACAGACGTATCCGATTCGATGTCCGAATCGATCTAAAACCGATACGATAATCTGTTAATTGGTGACGACACAAAGTTGCTCTTCTAATATTCGCTGTCCCGTACACCAATTTCTACAATGGCTTTAAATAAAATTGAAAAAAATCTTAATCTTCCATTGATTACATTTAGAGAAAGCGGTTGATTGAAATTATTTATGTAGAATAAATGACAACTTAGATAACGTCAATCTAGATTATTAATGATAAAGAAATTATGTGGTTTTATGAAATACTATCTCGATGAAAAAATTTTTGTTTGAGATTTCAATAAAATAGACATTCCAAAGTGGTAATTATTATGACGATGATAACGAAAATAAAGATGATAGGAATGATGCGCTACCTTATTGAAACAGACTACCTGTCTGGTAGCTGGGTGAGGACTAAGAAATAGTCGTTCACTGGTATCGCTGCCACAGCTGGAACTCTCGCTCATCTCTGTGGTGAACTTTCTGGAGGCCCTCGGACTAGGCGGCGCGGCTCTGCTTTGTCCTCCCAAGTTCATACTCACATTTCTTGAACACACCTGAGACTGGATATGCTCGCATACTCGCCTGAATCTTCGAATGTTTCCTGCGAATATCAAATTAACTTCATTGTCTGACGCCCCCTTAATTTGACAATATCTAATTCTTTGAGAAAAACAGGATCATCATCAAGTTAAGAATTAATATGACCTATTTCCTTGAAAATTAGCGTTTGAATTGTGTTTCGAGCGAAGATTGTTTTTGCTTATTAAAATATTGGATTTTATATAGCGTGCTTCTGACAAACTGAATTTATGAGCTCGAGCATGTTCTTGTCAGTTGTAAGAGGTTAAAGCTTCATCAAACAAAAAAAGGCCAGACTCTATTGCGTCGACAGACCTAACGTAGAATATACATATGTGAATAGAATATAAAATTATATGTATATGTTAGCTGTACGTGCCAAGGTAACATCGATCTAGTTGCGCTTGGATGATTGCCAAACGCAAAAGAGCGATGCGATCCACCGTACCGGCGTATTTTCGCGAGGGCTTCGTACTTGTCGAAGAACCCTTCAGTCAACATTTTTTGTTTCTTTGATTTTTGTGCCGTATTTGATTTAAGAATAGCAAAGATTCTAATTTTTCTAACCGAAGGAAAAATCGTGAAGAACGCGATTGTGCGCTTACCGCTCAATAATGTAAAGGTAATGGCGAAGAGGGGCTCATTCGGCTGCTTCGAGATTGCGCTAATGTCAACTTGAAATCGCACTTGTCTCTGGAACATGGCTGGTGCGGTGCTACCTCTTTTGTACTCCACTCTGAACGACATTGGCGAGCTCACGCTATGAGATAATTCTGCTATCTGTAAGCGTCCAGTTTGTCTCAAATTGAACAATTAAGGTCAGAGAGGTCAATTAAATTGATATAATTATTAAAAGTTGTAATAAAAATTCTAACGAAAAGGATTCTGAAAGTCATATATTGACTTATATATAATCATAAATTATTAAATTTCTTCAAATCTATTAAAGATTTTTAATGCATGTTTTAACGAATTTTATCGAGTACTTTGCTGGTGATGATTGTAATTCTCGTAAACGTAAGTATTATTTTAAATAAATAATAGTCGTTTATACTTGTGACTTATACCAAAATGGACAATAAATTTTGATGCACCTACCGATAAAAAGGCGTGAATTAGATCGGCTTTTACACTGGCTAGCGGTTTTCCTTTGACCAAAACGGTGAAGGTTTCATCTTTCTCCGTAGTCATCAAACTACCGAACCATGATTTTTTTGTAAGTTCCGGCGAAGAATCCGGCGTGAGATGTACCTATGTGCAATGGAAACTTGACGATAAATGCAACGTTTAAATTATCATAAATGATAGCTACTGCGCTATACTGTGGTATAACTTTTAAACTAACTCTTTTTTCAGAAGAATTTTGTTAAACTAATCCATCGTCGTTCTTTAATTTTGTTAAGAAGAAGAATCTAGATTACTGACCAAAGGAATGCAATTTTCGATAATAACCAAACATTGCAATTGATAGAATATTAAATAATATTACACAAATGTTGAACGATTTTACATAATTAAAAGGAATAAATTATATCTTTATCTATTACTGCATACCTCCTCGGTACTAGTGAGCAATTTACGACGATGAAACCTGGGACTACCCAGGAAAGAATTCTTGATCGTGGTTAATCGCGATCTCCAATGATGAGCTCCAGATCCCGCTCCAGTGTGAGGCGACCCCGGCGGTGTAACTCCGACCGCAACTACTGAGAAACGAGCTATATCTTAAAAACATACATATATGTACTTGACTTATCTGAAAATTAAAACGTTAACTTATTTCTTCTCTTTCCGTAATTAATTACTTATCTTCCAAAATTTTTGTTCAAAATAAATATGATCATTACGTGATGATTGATCGTAATAAGGAGAAAGTCTATCGTGTGAGGCAAAATTATGCAATTTCGTTTAATCATAATGTGAGTCTTATATATCGGAATAACGTTTGATAAAATGTAAGATTTTAATCTACGTGATTACATCGAGTATTGTGTTTAAGTATTAATACACAATCTTGCGATTATGTGATAAATACGAGAACACTTAACGTAATATGATCTGCCGTGCTTACGGGATAGTGGCTTTAAGAGCAGCGGTTAGCTTAAGTGATAATCGGTGTTATACAATACAGTCTCTTCAATATACGTAATCCACAACTGCGTCTGTGCACGCATATACACACATATATATAAAGCGATCAAAATTTGAAAATGTTTGAAGAGCGTATTTTGAACGAAAGATTTTTCTGTATTGCATTTGAAATTAATGCAAAAAATTTGACGGTGTTTTAGGACCTGGATTAAAAATTATTTTAATAAGAAGTAGATATGTTTTTAAAAAATAATTATGATAAAATGAGAAATTTACATTAAACGATAAAATTATATTTTAAATAGAAATATCGATTTTA
>NW_017304406.1:864619-885350 GCF_001594115.1 Trachymyrmex septentrionalis | reverse complement strand
TTCTATATATAATACTATAATTATATATAATTATTGTACATATAAAATATGTCCATTTATTTATAACATTTTTTTCCCAGGAAAAGGAATTTCCAATTCCAATCACTTTTTCTAGAGACTAAACACCCGATACGCTAAACTTACCTGGCTGCACTTCATTGAGTTCAATACCGACATTGGCAAGCGCCGGCGTAGGCGTCGGGACACTTTGACTCGTGGGGCTGCCACCGTTTCCGGCGATAGTATTGGCGGTACTGCCACCAAGAGACAGTCTGTGTGCACCGCAGGCAATTGTCTGGCCCATGTGCGACGTCGGCACTGCTCTATGAGGACTCAGTAGACCTGCAGGTGCATGCAATGGCGAGTTGCCCGGCGTTGACGTGTGCGAATGAGACGCGTGAGTGTGGCATCCACCCGTGCTCGGTGATCGACGCGCGTGATGTCTCGTGCTGCAAATAATTGGCAATTTAATTAACGAAATCACGAATTGTACACGAAAAACATTAGACGCATCAATTAAGATATGTCTTGTTTTGGTATTTAATCGAATGAAATAAACGAATTGAAATGTAATTCGATAATCGTACCTGACGCGAGTTCAAGCTTGTAAATGCAGGACGAATCGACAAAAAAGAAGGGAGAAAAAAATAACATGGGGAGACACGTGATAGGGTGCACGCGACATGTACGGATAACTGACGCTGTCACGCGATTGCTAGCCAGTTGAAGCGAACCGCACAGCTGCCTATCTTTAAACTGAACGGTTTTCGCCGAGTACAGTTGGCACGTTAATTTTATCGGCAAAACACGCGGACGTTCTTGACTTTGTTCTTCATACAATAAGAATATAAAAATGACTTGTCGTCTGACGTTTTTATTTTATTTTTTTAAATTAAAATTCACGCTTATTTACCTCGACTGTCTTCTAGGCGTCAAAGGCGAGCCATGGCTGATTTGTCCGAGATTGAGCGCGGTACTTCCATTCACTCTACATGTATCCACCCGTTTTCTCGGCGGATCGGCCTCTAATTGTCCCGCGGATCCTCTCATGCTACTCCTCATTACCTCGAGCTCGTCCTCACACGCTGGTCTTCTTCGCTTCCTCTCTAGCAGTAGGAAGTATATCACCTTCTCCGTATTGTGGCTGAGAGAATATTAGTGCGTCAGATTCCTCAGTTGCCTTTCTCAATACTTTTCTCAACACTCAACAGAAACTAAATTCAAAGTCTTTCTACGAGAGAGGAGTATTGTATCTTACTTTGGACTGAGCAGTTCTTGAATGAGTTTGTCGCGCTCCTTGAAGCAACCAAGACTTGCGATCGCTTGTAGCACGTCGGGATCGATTGCTTCTACGGACGGAATAACGTGCGTCTGCACTACGTCCATCATCGACAATTCCAGTTCCAACTCGCCCTTACCCGCCGCCGTTACCCAAATATGCCTATTTATTTCTGCTAACTAAAAAAAATTTACATTTATTTAGAAAATGTCTTAGCGTTTTTGTAAATACATACATGTTAACATGTTTAGAGAGGAAGAGAATATTGTAATTTTTTTTTTTTTTTTTTTTTTTTTTTAGAGAAACCAGAGAAGAGCTCACCGTTAATCGTTTCTCGGGATCAACTTCGATCATGCCTCTGAGCAAATTCTGACACTCGGGCGGTACAAAATGTGGTATGTAAAATAATCCGCGCTTAACTTTCTCCAATAATTTTCTCAGATTGTCGTCGTCGAAAGGTAAGGCGCCTACTAGAAGCGCGTAAAGTATTACCCCACAAGACCATACATCTGCTTTTCTGCCGTCGTACTTTTCACCCTATTAAAAGGAAGCAAACGTTATTTTATGACGTTGAACTCAAGTAGCTATTACTCGCTTAATATTTCTGTGTAATTTGATATCACAAATTGATCGTAATTGAGGGCTCTTACTCTAATGACTTCGGGGCAGGCGTAATGAGGTGATCCGCAACTGGTCTCCAGCATAGAGCCCGCGGGTTGTAAAGACGCCATTCCGAAATCTGCTATCTTAATGTTATTCTTCTCGTCCAGCAACAAGTTCTCAGGCTTCAAATCTCTATGGCTAAAAGTGATAACAAAATCAAGCGAGTAAGTCCGAAATTATTTCGTACAGACAATTGTAAGCTAAGCGATAATACACGCGACTCACCATATACTATGACTGTGGCAAAAATCTAATGCAGAAATTATTTGTCGAAAAAATCTCCTCGCTTCTTTCGGGGTCAGTCTGCTCTTTTTAACCAAATAATCGAACAGCTCCCCGCCTGAGACGTGTTCCAGAACGAGGTATCTTAAAAAAAATTTAGAAAACGTGATATTTTTGCCTTTATTAACTTTTAAGATTTTACATTTTCATCAATGTACTTACAGATATTTCTTGTTTTCATATACATCCGAAAGCCCGAGCACGTGCGGATGATCGATTAGTTTCATAATGGCGATCTCACGCTCCACTTTCATCAACACAGACTCCGAAAGCTTTTCGCGGTTGATAATCTTGATTGCCACCTTCTTGCCCAACACACAATGTATGCCGAGCTTAACTAAACCTAAAATTTAAAGATAACAGAATATTTATGCAAGTATAACATATAAAAAGTAAAAAAAAAATTTCCCTATATTATTTATCATTAAATAATTATTACTATTTGATTTCTATAGTATAGCACTATGATGGATAATTGTAACTTTATTTTTTGCCTTGATATAATTGCAAAATTTTGAAATACTCGTATTATATAATTTGCTATTCTGCGATCGTAGAAAAATTAAAGATAGAGAAATAGTTAAACAAAAAAAATCAGTGAAGATGTCGATACAGAACGTCTTGAATTACTTGGGGATTGAGTTATTTCTTGAGGATACGGTGGTATGTAAACACCCTATTATCCTGGACAGACACAAACAGAATAATTTTACTCGAGAGGTTTGGCATTCTTTCCGTTTGGTAAATTCCGGGAAGTTTGGCAGCGTAGGCGAATTTCTATTAAAAATCACTCTTCGAGCATTTCGGGCAAACATAATTTTATCAATTTGCTGTATCAAATTCCGGAATATATTAACAGTTCAAGTTAATGAAATACAAACGCTTCGATTTCATATTATTCGATCTTATTATCTATTAATATATTGACAATTTTAGTCACTTTCAGTCTATCTTATGTATCTTGCGTAATGAAATACTTGGCTAATTACATTTACTTCACATCCGTTTTTTATTAAGAGAATGTATTTAATATCTTTTTTACGCACTTGGCGTATATTTTTTCTTTTTTTAAAAAGATTTATTAAGGGAGAAATTATTCTTTTTAAGAAAAACTATTCCTGTATAAGTATCTATACAGATCGAGTAATTACACACTATTGTATCGGCTGAATTCGCGGTGATGTATGGATATGTGATAATATTGCTTTAATCAAACGCATGTTAATTCGTCCATAATATGCCTGTTATAATCACGAGAAATCTTTTGTTATTTAAATTCTTGTGATTTCTATGATAAAAAATACTACATTGTTTTATAGCTACACCTAATTAACATATAAATCACTGATCACAAGGATAAATTACAGGAATTTATTATAATTGACAAGATCAACAGATCAGATTTATGATTTTTTTATAACGACGAGCGATAAAAAAAAATGATTCAAAAAGAAGAGCCAATGCAGAAACGAGATTTATGAGGTTGGTACAAAATTGATTTAAATCGCCATTGGAAGTCCACGAGTCGCGCCACACAATGTCTTTATCCACTTAAATGGCTGCGCTATGACGACGGCTGTACATGGCTTAAACAGATAATTGAAGGGAAGAAGAAAAATACACAGAAAGAAACTGTCTGTTGTGAGATAACGATAGAGAGCAATTAAGAATCCTCGTAACAAGATCGCATCTATCTGAAGGGTTAAGGGGTTTAATCCTAAATAAAGAATTTCGTGTTGCTTTACACGGCGATTACATAAAAATTGCGAGCATTACAGATCCTCAATTCTCAGGCGCAAAATGATCGATGTGTTTTGATTCCTTGAGTGAAAAATAATATTTCACGTGCGCATCAGCTTCTCTGTATCTGTATTGCATACTCTTATTTACATATCATCTAAAAATATATTACGTTTCTGTGACGCTACGCTAGTATGTTATAAATAGTCCAAGACACTTTTTATGATCGATGGCCATCATCTTTCAGCCATTCTCAATTGAAACGCGTGAGATTGTCTCTGTGATTGACGAGATGACAATTCCTATGGAATTAAACGAACGCGACGTTTCCCATCAAATTCGGTGGCAATTGCATTAGCAGCTATTGAGACCATCGAGAGTTAAAGTGCACTTCCCTCTAACGATTTACGTCATCCATGATTTAACGGTGATGATAGCATATATGCACTTGTAGAGAGAAACCTTCGGATCCGTCACATGCAGTTTAGAAATGTATATTTACCGAGATAAAATTTTACATAAATCTACAAATAAGTTACATCTTAATGTTAATATTAGGTTAAGTAAAAAGTCATCTCGTTTTTTTAAAAGACATCTATCAGTAAAAACCGCAATTACTTTCTTATCAACAATATAAATATATCTTGATAGAGTAAAGTTTCAGTTTTAAAAATCTCTTTTTTAAATTATACGATACGACAATTTTTAATGGAGTTATGAGTAATTAAAGTCAAAATAATTCTTTTATTTAATCTCCGCGATAACTCAGTAATCAAAAGTCGTAGGAATATTTAAAAAAAACGATTTTGTAGGGAAAGTATCAAGCTTTCACGATAGGTAATCGAAAATTTTCTCAAATTCGTTTTGGACACGTTACAAATCCACAAAGTGAGAAGAAAATTTTTCGTCTTTTTCAGCTCGTAGTTTTTGGTATGTAAAAATTATTAAACTCTATATAAACTTAAAAAATGTGATAAGCTTTTAAAAGTAGAGATTTTAAGCTTTAAAACCCTTTTTTTAAATTTGAATTTCATTCATTATTGACGAAGATATTGTATATACAACTTTGAGCTAAAAAATACGCGATGACTTTTTACTACACCTAATATGTTCAAGAACTGATTGTGAGACCTTTGACAACGAATTCTTTCAGTACATAAATTAATGATATTAACACATTTAATCTGCTTTCAAATAACGTGGTAGAAAAAGTAAAAAATAAGTTTTATGTAAAAAAAAATTTTGTATAAGTTCCCGATAAGCAGACTGTCTAAAATCGACGCATAAAACAACTTAGAAATATCTTTAAGAAATATTTAACAGATTGAAGGACTCTTTCTATACAAAATAAATAACAATAAATAAAGGACAAAGTAGGAGTCAAATACATTTCTTTAAAAAAGTCACACAATTAAAAGAATAAATTACAAATAGAGAAAAAAGTAAAATTGAAAAAAATATATATTGTAATAAAATAAAAACTCAGTAAATACAAATTACAAGTTTCGACTACCGAATTGAGCCCTCTTCAGACATTAACTTATCGAAAAAAACGCAGTAAAATTAATTATCGTAAATGTTCGCATATTCACAGTTCGGGTGAGTCTTGATGTAGACCTCGACATTATTCACGTACGATTGAACAGTCAAATGTGTTTCATATTTCTTGGAAAGGTTCTATTTGATAAAAAAGATAAAAAGACTTCCTACGAAAAATAAACGCAATTAAATCCACATAACTTTATATATTCTAATGATTTTTCACACTTATATATGGACACACTTGTTCGAATAATTTACATATGATTTTTGGTGAGTTTTAATTACTTATTAGAATTCCGATATGTTAATTTAGTTGCGTTTATTTTTCGTAAGAAGTATAATTTTTATCTTTTTTATCAAATAGAACCTTTCCAAGAAATATGAAACACATTTGACTGTTCAATCGTACGTGAATAATGTCTCGAGTTCTACATCAAGACTCACCCGAACTGTGAATATGCGAACATTTACGATAATTAATTTTGTACTGCGATTTTTTCGATAAGTTAATGTCTGAAGAGGAGTCAATCCGGTAGTCGAAACTTGTAATTTGTATTTAAACTGAGTTTTTATTTTATTATATATTTTTTCAATTTTACTTTTCTCTATTTGTAATTTATTCTTTTAATTGTGTGACTTTTTTAAAGAAATGTGTTTGACACATGTGTTTTACTTTGTCCTTTATTTATTGTTATTTATTTAAGAAATATCTTTAGGATATTTGATAAAGAATTCTGAAAGATATCTTAAAGTTGTTTTATGCCTCGATTTTAAATATTCTGCTTACTAGGTTAAACTATTAAAGCGTTGCCCGAATATATCAATTTTCGTATCATTTTTTTCAAAATCGATTCGCACACTAAGCTTTTGCTCCAAGACTTTTTGCACGTTATTTAACATCTCCGTTCCTGCGAGAACCATCGTAATGTTATTACTTTTCTTTCTAATGTTTCCATCGATTTCGTCAATTATAATTCAAACCATGCGCACTCATGTCGCGAGCATGAGCGGCAATTTCATTACCCGCTCGCGCGTGGGTCATGGAATTCAAAGCGTGGAGAGGAATTCATTCGTATGATTAACGTGCCGTATTGTCACGTGCCAGAGCATGCACCCCTTTCGAGATGCATACGGGATCGATATAGTCCACCGGAGGAAATGACCACCACGAGACTCATCCGCTGAAAGCCGAGCCGCGAATTCATTAACGAGCTTTTGCGAAATTACGTGTTGATCGAAGAAGCAAATTGTGTTTCTATTTAGACCTCGCATCTGCGTCGCAAGTTCCATTTCTAGATATTACTTCTAAATAAAAAAATGAATAGAAAGTAAAAAGTGTTTATTGAAAAAGAGAAGAATGTCTCATCTCAACATCGCTAATTTGCTCTTGCATTTACGCGCAGAGTATACGCGCGGACGAATCGGCGAATTCTTTTTTCTTTAATACGTTCATTGTCGTCGACATTATTACTTTCCAGTCCCCTTGCTGGTGGCACTTAATTAAAAATGCTTATTAACTGCTTCATAAAGATTTACAATTATCGTCGGGTCTTTTTCGTACAGCGTGATACAAAGCGAGGGGCTCTTAAACTTTGAACTATAACCACGTTTGTTAATAGAGTACCAAGTTACAGAACAATTCAAGATATTTAGAAATTATATATTCTCTAGTTCTTTATATTCTCTCGAAATTATATTCTTCAAGTTTTATACTTTGTACGTATAAAACAATCTTGGTTTGGACTTGGGATTACATGAACAAATATAAATGAATATTGTGTTCTTAGAATTAGGCTTAGACACTTCATATAAAAGATTATAGTTAAAAGTTATAGTTGGAAAATTTATACGTATATATGCGTATGATATTGATGTAGTAGTATATAGTAATATGTTAATGACACGTTAATTATATGTGTGTAAGGTAATACAGATGGCTTTAGGATCTCCTTAAAGGGAATATAATCTGATTCTGCCAATTAATAATTATGTAGCAGTAAACAAATGTAATTTTCTTATACTATATTTTAGATATGCGATATTATTATAGATATAGCTGCTATGATTACCCGCTACTCGAAAGCGTTGCTAATTCTCTGTCTGCCATAACCGTTACATGACATAATTAGTACGCTGTCAGTATCGATCGTATAATAGCATCGAATGCCTTTGAGGTGAGAGCAAATTAGTGTGGCGTTAAACTTCCCTCTCTACAAATTCTGGACGCGCGAGTTCTTCGTAAAACATTGATTCTGTAAAACATTTGTTCTTTTATTTATTTCTTTTATAATTTATTCCGCAAAAATGAGCTTTTCATCTAAAATTTAATTACTCCAATTTATTTTTTAATATTTTCTGACTGAAAAATACTACCGCAATATATTATAAGATAAAATTGTGTAGCAATTGCAATTAAAACTTCTGACGCTTGCACAAGTTCACAGCGTTATATTGATAAAGAAAATTGTTCATTTGACTAATTTAACTTAGTTGTCCTCATTTCTTTTAATATGTTTAACTTAAATATTGTATATTTAATATACTTTTCATCGAAAGAAATAAAAACTAAATTAATTTAATTAAATAAACTATTTTTTTCTCAGTGTACCATTTGTAAATATATATGTGCAGCAGTATATTCAAAATATTGCTTGCTTTAAGTCTCCTCGATGTACAGTAAATTACATGAAATGTGTATATCTATTCTTCGAGAATTTGCACGTGTCGTACGTAGTTACGCCAAGGACTAATTCGAATTGTATTTGAATACGAAATGAGGGTAGAGCGACGTACGCGAAGGCAAAAAAATATGATTGAATATTCGAATTGAACCGATAGCCTACGAAAATACATTCGGCAACAATGCCATAAAACTAATAGTCTTGTCGCGAAATGGCTTCGATTTGATCCTATTACCGCTATAATTCACTATTACCGCGAGATAACTCGCATTAACCATCATGTACCTGTCACAAATTTTTCTTTCTATTTTCGTGTACTTTCTATTCGTGTTCTTTCTATTTGCGAAAACAGAATTCTCAATTAGATTCAAAAGGCATAAAAATATATCCTCGTTTCGGAAGCTTGCGTGGGCAGTGAGATAATCTGTGAGAATTACAAATGTTCCATGTCACAATGCGGCAAACCTTGAAGTCCTGCGAAAGTTTCGCGGTAAATTTGTATCGATCAACCTTAACCGTTTAATCTTTTTCAATTAAAAAGGTGCGAGACAGAATTTAAAGCTCTGTAACGGAGAACCGCGTTGGCGAGATCTCGTATATCTTTTCGAATACGGAACTTAATTGAACATTCTGACTCGACTTGATTAGACATTCCTGTGGCTATCGTCGATCGCAATAACGATTGCAACGGAGATGTAACAGAGGCGGGAGGAGGAGGAGGAGGAGGAGGAAAGAGAGAGAGAGGGGGGGAGGAGAGAGAAAAGGAGAGAGATAGAGGGGGAGAGCATGCACCACCCACCAGTCTGGCCTTTCCCCAAGGTCTTTTCCAACCGATACGGGCCGACGTACTGATGGGTCTCCTGGGTGTTGGACCCAACGGGGCTCTCCTTGCCCTGCATCGCCGCTGAGCCACTTCCTTCCTCTTGGTCCGCCAGGTTGAAGGGTTGTTTTATAAAAATGGCCAAACAGGGGTTGAACCTCGATCTTTCCTCACTCTCCGTTCTCTTCGCTCGCCGTTATCACTTTCTTGTGAGTTTTGGTACCGGTCTTCTGTGTCCTATCGCGATTTCACGCGACATCGTGCTCTTTGTCGTGATTTGTGATGGAATACGGAAAAAATGTTTCGAAGATAATTTAATGAATAAATTGTCTTCGAGTTGGCGTATATTTTTTCAGTTTCATTCGGGCAGCAATTCCAAGATAATCATTGCGGTATACACGTCAAATATCAGTTTATCGTCGGTATTCGTCCATTCCTTTTCGAAGAACATCGCGTAGGTTTCAAGACTCGAGCACAGGTTATTTACGAATATCGTCGGATCGTTGCCTCTCTTCCGCTCGAATTAATCGACAACTGTTGTAAACCGTGTGTCGTATACATCCCTCTCGTTGTCACTAGCTCAGATTTTTCTTTTTCGATAAAGTAACATTCATGAAAACGAGAAGCGATGAAAGACACCGCTAAATATCCCCAGGCGAGAGCATCACGCACCTGAATTCACTGCATTCACTATCACCGTGACGAATTTGACATAATTTTCTTTTATCTTTGGTGGATGCTTCTTGCGTATTCTTTTCATATTGCCTCTTTCACCGTATACTGGCGAGACTATCGGAGAGACGTTTCAAGGAATGTCAATTAACTGGTGTAGTCTACTCATTTAAATCAGCAGAGTATCGAATGGATGATAGACACAGGGATATATATGGCTATATATTTACAAATATGCCTGCTGTTGTTGCATTAGTCGATCGTGACCGGCCACGATTCCACAAACACGAAATTGGGCGCCATTGTGATTCGAGGAGAGATTCCACACGGTGATATCCCTTGCTTCGTCGAGGACGTAGCTCAGCCCTGACGAAATTGGCCGCTTTTGATCGGTGGCGATGCCGCAGCTCCTCTACTTTATGACAGTTCTCCTCTCGTTACGCCAACTCTTTACTACCAAAATCCTATTCAACTCTCGTTGACGATATCCACCCTGCTTGGCACTCGCGGAGTGATGAATTTGACTTGGTGGCGGTGTTTTAAAATTTCTCAGACACCCTCGGAGATCGGGCAGAACGCGTGTAAACTTGAAGAACAGACTACCCTCCTTTCCCAAAGTCACACCATCACTCTATCCCGCGTGCACTTGTGCATCGATGATATCGCTACAGTTGAGCGATAAGCAGCGTGATTACACTTGCGAGACCGGGCTGCAAATCGAAACTCTTTGTCACGACGAGGAGGATCTTATGAAGAATCTCTCCCTCACTTCACGTTTTTACATCGCATCTATCTTCTTTCGTTTTGGCTAAACTGTGTTCTCATTTTAGAAATGAAATTTAGCTCCGTCTTACGGAACTGACGACGGCCACCACGGCGCTCCCAGTTCGATTACGTGCCGGACATACAGAGGGGGTAGAAAGTGCGCGCGCAACCCCACGCCCGCGAACGAAGAGACCCTTTCCACCCTCTGCGCGCATAGGAAACCACCACCGACCGAAGGCGACGGGAGGGTGTCAGACTGAGCTCGGGAAAACGTGGCGGAGAGAGCAGCCGCGTGTCTACCTTCGGGGGTAGCAGAGTGTACGATATGCGGGGGTGGCATCGCCACCACGTCCCGTCGGTACAATGACGATCACCGATGGTTCGCGTCCGAGCTTTCGTTCGTGGTTGAGTGAATTTTCCGTCATGCGAGGGTGTTCACAGCTCGGCTTTTTTTTTCTGATGCTAATTTTATCTCTTAGTCAGAAAGCACTAAATAGTTCGTCTCACTCTTCCATTAAAAAGTGATGCACTCTACCTCGGGTAGAGTTTTTTTCAAAGTTACATTATACATAAATAATATATAGGAGATAATATGCAATATATTTATATGCGTAATTTTGACATAATGTGTATAATAACTTATATATATGGGGATAAATTTATAAAACATATTTTTTACCTTGTTTTCTTTAGGATCATTTTACGCAAACAAAAAATAATGCTGTAATCTAACGGCAGTATGTTTAATAAAATGAAAAATGTTTGGACGATATATTTTATTAAATAATATATTATATATATCCAATATTTTTAACATTTTTGTACAATTGTCACAAGTAAATATAATATGTAAATATTTTATATACAATGAGAATAAAAAAAGCATTTGCATAGAAACAGAATCTGCTAATTTTTACTTTTTTTTTATTTATTAAACCCTTATTTATTTAATTGTATTATATGTTCTATATATATTTTTAGTTAAGAAAATTTATCTAAAAATATAAATAAATATTATCAAGTTTTATTTGTACTATTTGCGTAATTAATAATGACGCTTACTCGTTACTAATCGTATTTTGTTCGTTGTTTTATTAGCGGCACGTGTATTTAATTGAGTTTGACAAGTGGTTAAAATATATACCGAACCACTTTCCATTTATTGGTTGAAACAAGTAATAATACCTCGCGACAAAGTCAGAGCTATATTGTTGTCTCATGGAGAGAGAGTCGTTTCCGTCTCAAACGATAAAATGTGATTCTTCAGCGACAGAAATGGAATGCCGGAACTGCATTCCGCTGTCATTGATGTAACTCGCTTGACTGTCAACGTTTTAACTGACTGTGACGGAAGCTAAGGGGTTGTCGACTTATTAGACATAGACCTAAACTACTTTCGACCTATTGTAATGGAAAGGATTGTTCTTTGATTAATAATTCGATTCGATTTATTATGAAATAATTATTGTATTTAATATAAAAATAAAAAAATTAAGTAGTTAATCTTGCTTCCGTATAAATGCGTTAAAAATTGAGATTTAATTTAAAAATTGCTGTGCGTAATCTCTTCGATTATTGCAACTAAAATAGTACGTAAATAATTAAATTTATTTAATATAAAATTAGAGATATTTGAGATTAAATGTTATCAATATTTCATGATATTTTCTAGTAACAGGATCAAAATTTGTGTAAAAGTTTTCACTACCATGTGGATATCATGTATTTATTCATAGTAGAATTAAGTGAGATAAAGAGATTGCAAGGGTCTATCTGATCCCTTTCTGTACTAATGAATCGTTTATTATCTTTAATTAACTAAACAGTTCTATTTTATAGCTTCCTTTCAAATTCAATATCAGTGATGCAATATGGATTACTCATAACTATATAAATAATCAAGTATTGTGTACAAATTGTATTTCTTACATTAAGATTTGTTATATTTTAAACAATATAATATCTATATTAATATTTCTAAACAATCTTTAGTTGCATATTGTAATAAAGCATGAAGCGTATTAGAAAACGATTTGTTAAATCACCTCGAATAAGCGGAAATAGCTTCATCTTGATCTTGTAAACGAATCGTTCGCTTTCGTAAAGGAAGATTTGCGGAAAAAAGGAAGAATTTCTCCTCATTGTGTGGTACCTATTAAACATAGCAGTTAATTCTTTCGGAGGGAACGAGCGAGAGAGAGAGAGAGAGAGAGAGAGAGAGAGAGAGAGAAGTGTAACGAAGGCACTTTTCTCGATGAGGCGCGTGTATAAATATGCAAGGAAAATTACCCGCGCCATGGCGTGAGCTACTATGAGAAGGGCTAAGTGTACTATACAGGGTGATCCATAAACCGAAATATAACTGAATATAGCATCTATAATGCTTGATATTTTTGATACTTTTAAGAAAAGTTAAATTATTCCTATAAAGATAGTTTTGTATTTTATTGTTTTTCGATAAAAATATTTTTATCTTCATTATATATAATAAAACAAATGTTATTCATCTTTTTTGCTTTTTACATTTGAACAAGAGTGAAATAAATTTATTAAAATATTGATTTATATTTCAAAAATTGATAACGAAATGATTAAAAAAAGATGCAGGAGAAGAAACCGGTTATGAATCACCCCATAGATTCTGTTTGCAAACGAGCGAGAGAGAAAGTTACAGTGTGGTAAAGAGACGGGATCATAGGAGAATGAGAGAGAGAGAGAGAGAGAGAGAGAGGGATAAGTCGTTGGCACAAGAGGAAGGGGTGTAGGGTGCTTAGGATCGATAGATATATAGAGGCAGAAAGGAACACAGGAAGCGTCTGACACCTGGGAAACTTCTGGGGATAGTTTCTTACGAGGTGATTCAACTCAAACTAACAAGCCGTTTTTCAATACTGATCGATAATTCGACTATGCATTTTTACATCAAATTTTCTCCTTTCAGCGATCACGACATAAGATTATCCCTGATATAACTGAATATTATTACTATCAAAATTATTGTACAAATAGATTTACAATAAATAATTTATATAAATGGGAGCTTATATGTTTTTCTTCAGAACAAAATAAATGGTAAATGTATGTATTACATGCAACAAGCAAATTGGTAGAATCAATTAATTATAATGTATATGAATTAATCACAGATTTAAGTTATAAATTTTTTAGAAGAAATGTTATCTCTTTTTATCAACTATTAAACAATTACTTGAGTGCGAATTTTTATATTTTTAATATATTTTATAAAAAAACTGAAGAACTATGTTATATTAATAAATAAGAGAGATTTTACACTGTTATGTGTGTATTATCTATGTTCTGCAGATATTCTGGATACAAATTTGAAGTTAAACATCAGGAACGCGCGGATTTCAGGTTTTGACAGCTCAAGTACAAGCTATTAATTGGTCTGGCATCGTCCTTTACTGTCCTCTGCAGTGCAGAACCAGATAATCGTCATAAATATGCACGGTTAAATTACCATAAATCAACGAAAATATTTGCTTCTCTTATTGTTTATCATGGAAATTTAATAGAAACAAAAATTTGGGAACAGAAAAAAGTAGTTGTACGCATTACATGTAAATTTGGATATATGTTTGAGGATTCGTTCAAATATTTAATCAGGGACAGTCGAGATTAAAGCGACAATTTTATGGTGACAGTGGGGATGTCTAAAACATGTCGGGAGATGAATATTTCACTAGAGTGATACAGACATAGTTTATCCGCACTGTCAACTTAGCGGATTAAATCCCGATGTAATTCCTGATGTGAAATTTTCCGGAGAAGTTACGATCAGCTCTGAAATGCGCCAGTGATTAAATTTTTAATATATATAAAGATTGTTGTATATTGTGCTTCTGTATAATGCTTGCTTTACCGCAAAAATCAGATAGAGCTTTAGAAAAACACTGTAAAAGATTTAGTAAAGCTTGACATTTAAGTATACCATAATATAATGGATATGTGTGATACAAAATAAAAATATTATTGATATTCTTTTAGAAATGTATTATTATAAAATATTATAAAGACTCTAAAGAAAAAAGCTGCACTCTTTTATGAGTCATATACGTGAATATGATATTTTTCTCATAGGGATGAGTAATATACGTACATATATGAAAGGGAGGAGCGATGCTAACATGCTAACATGCCGAAACGAACAGCGAATACTTGACACCCCTGTGACTCCTCCGCTTCTCATCTTCTTTTCCCATGTCGTTTTCACTTTCCCTCAAATCTTTCTTTCTTTTCAGAAATATCGATTTTTAGTATAATTTCTCTTTTACCAAAAAACTTTGTTTTCTTTATAATAAGTTTAAAATAATTATCATTGGGTAATATTAATGACATATTCTCTTCTAAATATGTGTCTGTGTTAAACGTATCGAGAGTACAATATACGTAACGTAATTTGATTTATACAGCTGTGATCTCTATTAAGCGTGTACTTTGTATATGGACTTCAGAGTATGGTAAATCACGAGGGTGTAGCATCGGGTGCGCTCCCATGAGATATAATAATATAATCGCGCCCCAAAGTACCAAGTTTGACACCGCCAATGTCGGACGAGCTTCAGAAATAATTAACAGCCTACCTCCGTGTCTCTTAGCTTGACTGGCATCATCGGTCGTTGAGAAACATAATGTCTCTTCATCTACAGATGAAATTTTCTAATGCAATAAATAATTTAATTAATTCTTCTGCAGACATAGATGCGAGAAAGTAACGCGTTTTTTTAAATTACTGTAATTGCGGAAATTTGTACACAAAAAAAGAGTACAAGATAATTTTACTCCAACATTTTTTAATTATTTTCCCAAAGTTAATTATTAGAATTTTCTAAATTAATGAAGATATAATCATGACAATATATATATATATATGTGTAACATAATTTATTACACGTAGATTTTCAAGTAAGTGTATCTACGATAATATTTCACTTAAAAGTTACCAAGATGTGGAGTCTCTTGAATATTCGAAATATATACACATAAGTAATTAGGAACTCATTATGCCTCATCTTCGTAAAGTACAAATAGTTCTTCTCGAAGACCACACATTCTCGGAGATTGCTTTATAACAAAGAGATAACAACCACCCTCATAGGCGTGACAACTCACGTGTCTGCCCACGCAGTAACCCGTGCATACACGTGAAACCGAGCACGTGAATAGGGGAGCAGGCTTTGATTCGGATTTTCGAGCGACTCTGCGAGAACTTTACGAAGAGGACAACGAGGGTTGGTGGTGCTCTCCGCGTGTAGAAGACCTCGGGGAAATCCTAATATTTTAACCAGCGCGGCGGCGAGGTATGAAAGGACCCGCGCAAGCAGAGCACTAAAAGGGAAATGGGGTGTTGTGCCGAGTCATCCCTGCGTCTACCCTCGTACGAGCGTCTACATACGTACATATCTGTATGCGGTACCCCTGGAGAGAAGTACTTGCAATTAACGCGGTAAGACTTGACTATTGCAAAGGGTAAGCCGTTCCTTCGCCCTCCTCGGGGTTCTTTCGGTTCCGATTCTCATTTAAAGTAAGCTTGGTGGAGACGAGCCGGAATTTGTGCTCAGTTATTCGTCGATGATACATATATAATTTTTTACACCTGTAACGTACGTATATAATTATACTATCAGTGACATAATGCTGTTTGTTATATTAAAAAATATTTTACACGCAAAACATCCTTGCTACGCTTATAAATGATCTTTATCTTTGCAACGAGCGTATTTCTCGATACGCTCATTCGAGAGTGGATTTCTTTCCCCATACCGGAAATTGACTGTCCATTGTGCTACTAAGTGCATATCCGTGTGAAATCCCAGTGGTACAGTCATCTCGAATTTTCGGATATATTCTCATGTAAAACGATCGGTCGCCGTGACGAATAGAGTTTGTTGGTGCATTGCTTACAATTGTAGCATCGACGATTTTATACGGAAAGACCGCTTGTTTATGTAAATCGCTATAAAATATATAGTGTCGTACATAAAATCAGTAAGTAAAATTCACGATTTTTTATCCCAGTGACAAGAATGATAAGTAACTTAATATTAGTATTATAGTAAAAAATAGAAAAATATGTACGTATGTAAAAAAATAATTTTTATAATCATATAAATATATTACATAAAATATGATAGTAAAATTTCTTATTCACGATTTCAAGTTTCGACACGTTTGACGAAACTTGCACGTAGAAGGAATAAAATATTTCGATATCAGCCGTGCCGATGTATTTTCAAACTTATTACATTTGACTCAAATAAAAATGTGAAGAAAAAGCAGTTTCTTAGTGTTTCTCAGTGTTGATAACGTAACGATTATAGGAGCACGTGCGTGCAAAGTTATTGAATGTTTCCGCAGAGCAATTTCGTTCGATTATATCTCAGCCGATATATCTCGCATTTCCCCAATCTTTCTCTTCTTTCTTCCATTCGATTACGTGTTCCGGTAGAAAAATGGCAATGACGGTATCATATTCCCGGCTATTTGATAGACCATTCACAGGAATATTCTCCGTCGATAAAAGTTATCTCACCGTTTTATTCTACGATCAGGCTCATTTTGGCGTTCTTCTTATCGTGCCATTTAATAAATTTGTATCTTGTAGAAATCAATGAAATCTCGCGTATATTTATATTCTATCATTTTTGTATCATCTCTTTTTATTGAACCATACTTTGCAATTTATAAAATAGAGGAATATTATAAATTAGAAATTTTTCTCGGAAAAAGGGAATATACTTGTTAATGGCCAACGATAATAGCATAGTATGTCCAAGTCTAATCATAATTTGATAGCTATCTCTCCAGCAGTCTACTTTCTACATGGCAAAAAATGGCTGAAAAGAAGAAAAAAAGAAGAAGGATTCGGCTACTTCTGCTGACATAATGTTCATTCTTGGAACCGCTTGCAATTCTTCTGCTTTCAGCATGGAGGAGACGCCTCTCGGGCACCGCAAAACTGTCATCGAGTGAATAGAAAGCTCGAATAGAGCTCTACGATCGTTCCTTCTTCAATCTGAATCCTTTCACTTTTCAACCCAGTTTCCATTGTTAGACTACTAGCCTGTGTTCCTGTCACGCTTGCTAATTACCGAACTGTCTGTATAATTAGTACTTATCATTTTTTTTCAATTTCTTAAAATCATCGTGCCTTATCTTGTCTACAATTAGATATACATATAATAAATAATGAATTAGCTCATATATACTATATATTTAATAAATTATATTAAAACATGTGACACACACACACACACACACACACATATATATATATATATATATATATATAAAGCAAAAAAATTTGTATTTACGTGTCTATTTTACCTTTCGTATACACTTGTACGTTTATTTGTGTGTATTCATGGAAAAATTCTTGGAATGACGTAGGTATATATAAAGAATGATTAATACAAATCCTTGACGCTCCTTGGTCATCGTTTACAAGCACTTTGTTTCTTTCTTAGTTTACCTTCAAGCGGAATAAATCGTGGGCGTAAATTCGTCTCAAATCATTCTTACTCGTTTTCATGAGAAAATAGCATAAATGTATATTTATGAAATGGCGCGATTTCGTAAATAACTATACGTCCAAATGTTATAAAATATTATAAATATTTTTCTGTGCGAATGTACGAGTATAATAATTTAAATGTATATTGTATTAAAAAATTAAAATATTAAAATTAAATGTATACATAATTTATTTGGAATACAATAAAAAGTAGAAAATAGAGAACAAGATCTTGCGAAATGTGTATCTTAAAAAAAAAAAAAATAGTAAACATTCTTTTCAATACAAATAGAAATGTCTTTCAATACGCAACGCGCTCGCGGCAAGAAATAAATAAATTAACATTTAAAATGTAGATCAACGTGATGCAGTAGCATAAATAAACTACAAAAATCGAACTTTCACGCGTTCTCTCATGCGAGAGAGGAGAGCGAAAGGTACGTGACGATGGAGATCTGTAAATCTGTTGTTCATTGCTCTTTCTCTCTTTCCTTTCTTCGATCTAATAATAAGTTTCTCATTTTATCTCTTCCTCGTTATTATCTCTGATTATCTGCGCGCGTCTCCTTTGCGCTACGTGGATTTACTACAATCGTAGAGCCGCGATCTCTTTTGTATTACGTCAATTCTCTTATCCATAGTTTCCCCACTCACGACAAGTGTTTTCATTTGCTTTGGTCCACGGTAAACGAGCGCCGAGCGAGTAGTAGTGCCGCATCAGGTATTGCCGCGTAAGGTATTTCTCGCGAATCTGCGCGTATTTATTATTCAAAGGATTTTCTCGGGATTGTTATTTTTAAAGGATTTTTTTACTATCACTACTTGACAGCTGCCGACCGCAGCGAGACAGGACATGAGGACTTTTTCGACCATCATTTTTTGCGTCATCACCATGATCGCTGCGGTGCATGCCAAGCCAACGATCTACAAAAAGAACCAAGATAATGTATTCGAGCCAGGTAAGCGGAAAATCTGCGATTCATTCAAGAGCATCGCAGATTTAAATCGGTAAAAAAAAAACGCGTTCGAATATTTTGCAAACAGATTTAAATATTCTTCTGTCCTCCGCTTATCCTCGCTTTTCGCTTGGAAGAGGAAAAAGGAGATTGCGTGTGTCTTCTTTGAATATTTCTTAATTACGAAATTTGAATTCTTCTTAGCGGACGAAGAATAATTTGTCCCTGTGATGAAAATAGAAATCGGAGCGAAAATCAGATGCATTAGGAGAGTGGCAGAAGTGTAAACGAAACTTCTAGAGGGCGAAAATTGGAATAATGAAATGTAAAAGAAGCACTTACGCTTCTTTTACATTTTGATGTTTCAATTTTCGTCTCCTAGAAGTATCGTTTACGCTTCTGCTACTCTCCCATTACATTCGATTTACGCTCTGATTTTTATTTTTATCAAGGGTGTCGCTGGCACGTGTGCAAAAATTGCACGTTTTTCCAATACATATCATCCATCTACATCTCATAGCATCATTGTATAGCAATTTTTCCCTCTTAAAACAATAATATAAAAAAAAATGGATCCTTTATTTTACACACTAAAAATTGCACGTGAACAAAATTGTGCTGCTGGATGAGTTTTTCAATTTTGCCAAAGTATCGATCCTTTCAATTTGCGATTTTTACAACGTGTGAAACATACGTTGTCATTTCAGAAAACCAAGTGAATAAATTTTATCCTGCATACCGATGTAACGAAATGTCAATACGGTCACACATAACGTCTTAACAATGTTCAAAAAAATATCTATTTCAATTTGAAAGTATAGTTTGCTTTTTTCAGACAAGAGAACTTAAGTAACGCACAGAAAAATGTCTACGCAGAAGAAACTTTCACTTTGATAATCAGAGTCTAAGAATCTAATTAACCACGCTAATTAACACGGACATTGCACGTCCTTATTTCTTTTGCGCTGCGCTTGTTTCTTCTATACACATCGACCGCTTCGTGCATGAGTCGATGATAAATGTATGTTAACAAAAAGGCAAGATCCAAGGCGAAATGTTACTGGCCATATAAAGAGCGATCTCTCTCTCGAGAATTCCGAATTCGCGCGAACCGATATTCGACAGGTGAATGGAACGAAACGATGATGTCAGCCAGGTAACGCGTAGGTTTCCGACTATCAGGTTCACTACATCATTTTAACAATCAGGTCCACTACGTACGTATGCATATCGCGTTAATAACATGCATTTCTAGCTGTATTTTTCGAAGTTTTTTTTTGTCTCTATATATATTACGCATGGCAGGAGCACAGAGAGTGATATGTCTTTTCTAATCTTTCTCGCTGCCGGCGCGAACGGTTGGAAAGGCGAATCGCTAAATAAAGTAAGACGCCCACGCGTAAAAGGTGTTAATAGAAGTTACATATATGTCGTCCTTGAATTGTCGTTACAACGCGAGAGAGAGAGGATCGACGGGGAAGAGGAGTAGAGACGATGCGTTTCTCAGCAACCAAGTGCAATCGTCGCTCGAGTGAACAATTCGAAAGGATTTCTCTGTGGTAGAATACTGTAGGTGTATACACTTGAATTCATTCTAGTGTGAACAGATGCCGCTATTATAATGTACATTATAGTGTACGTAAACGAGATTTGTGTCTTATAGATCAGATGCGAATGTCACCGAAGATTATACATATTATATGAAATGTATGACTATATATTACATTATGCTCGCTCGCACCGTTACTGTAATTAAATTCAATATAGATATTCAATTCATATATATATATATATATA
>NW_017304406.1:856105-864525 GCF_001594115.1 Trachymyrmex septentrionalis | reverse complement strand
ATATATATATATATATATTTGGTTTATGAATATCTTATACCGATTATTGGTAATTAATATAAAATAATTGTACAAGTTACGTTATCGAGTATTGATGTATATAGTGACCTACTAAATCAGCCGACTATACGTATACACTATAAATATTTAATGATTGACAATTTAATATTTTTTTCTTTCAGTAATGGTACCCGTTTCATCCACGGTAATTCCATTGCCTGTATACAAAGTGGGCTATGGCTTAGGTTTCGTATCGAAAGATAAGAAGGCCCAATTATCGTCATTCAAACCAGAAGGTGGCATAAAATTGATTACAAGTATGTACAAAAAGTATAGCTTAAATAAAAAATTACGAGATCTTGTTTTTCCGATGAACTCTTTTCATAACTTTCTCTTTTTCTTATCTATATCAATGGATCGCGACACGGATGCAGATATATGTGTGAGCTAAATTGTAAAATATATGTATATACTTTTTACTCGTAAATTATTATACGTAAATAACGCGCACGGTTGTACGAAAATAAATTTGTTATATAATTCATATAAGCGATTTTCTACATTATTGTAATTATATAAGTAATTATTAACATTAATTTATTTATTCTTTTTCTAGTCAGCAAAGTACAAGAAAAGAAGATCTAATGTAAATATTCTAAATTATGTCAAGTAATATTCGTTGGATCGCATCTTCAGAGAACGTTGGAAACCTGTTTTGTTATTAATCACACTTACTTATGCATCTGTTATTGTTAAGTTATCTAATTAAGCTCTATACACCAAAAAAATGGACCTCCAAATAAATGTTAATCTTTAATTATTTTATCATCGAAAATATGTATTATCTATAAGATATTAAATCAAAACTAGGCAATTACATATTGTATGTACATGTATATGTTGTTTACATATCTATCTTATCGATTATGACTTAAGATGTTTTAAATGTTTGTTTAAGAAATAGAGGATAATGCGAAACATTTATTTTGTTATAAATATGTTAATATATAATTAACTAAAAATAATATTTGTGATAATGCATCATTATAGAAGAATACATTTATATTTCAATTATTGCTGTATTAAAAAAATTTTATTCTATTTTTTGTAGTTTTATAACTTACTAAAAAATTTATTGTAATGATGTTTTATATAATAATGTATTATAAAACGTCCATGTTATCTCCAGCTGAAGCAGCTGAAACAGTTAAAAAAAATATTTAAATTTTAGTTACATTAAGTATACATATTATATAAATATGATAACTGTATAACTTACAGAATTCATTGAACATAAAATCATCTTGATATTCCCTGAGAAATTGCGTTGATCTATTTTCATCAAGAAATAAAGAATAGACACGTTTCACATCATCAATACCGACCTATTATTTAAAACATTATAATAACATAATTATAATAATATCGAATATATTCATGCAATAAATTGTATCGCCTATCCTACTTACTTCTGTAGTTTTTCTTCGACGGCTTACAAGAGAAGCCGTCGTAATTAACTGTATCGCGTATCTTAGCGATGTTTCCGAAGCGATTCTAGTTAACACGGTCAGAGCATCGTCGGTCATTTCGCAATCCTCCTCTTCGCATCTTATTTTCAAGATTTCCTTCAACTCTTTCTCTTGATACGGACTCGTTTGAACAATAATCGCACGATCCAATAAGTCAATCGGAATGCCATGAGGGCTCGTATAATTTGTTCCTCTAATTCTTGTAATACCTACGTAATTATAGATTGTTAAATAACAATGATTTAATATTAATATAGTTGATTATTCGCGCATACCTCTATTTGTTGCCATAATTACAACTGGAGCCATTTCATTCTCCAATGCTCGATTCAGAAATGAGAAACATTCGATATCTAACATATGTACTTCATCGATAAAAAGTACACCCGGAACTATTTCTGCCTTCCCTTCTTCCCTCCATTCTGCGACTTTAGCGTTTATTTGATCTCGCACTTCAGATTTTATTTCTCCAGTATCTCCAGAGAATAGTGCTAAAAAGCCATGAGTTCTACTGTTTATCACATCAACTTCATGTAATGTCACAGTATGCACGACTTCTTTGCGTTTCTGTAATTCGCCTTCTGGACATTGTACAAAACGCGTTTGCGAACCTGTCGCGTCATAATCTCGAGCTCTAGTAAAGGATCGTCCAAGTCTATTGATCTTCCCCGTGGCTTTGTCAATCGTTATAACATCACCAGCTTGTACCTGAAGACGAATAAAAAGTCGTAATACAAACAAGATATAATCTATTTAATAAACATATATACTAACTTTTTCTTTCATTAAGCAATCAATCATTTTATTTCCTAAATCGTAAATTGTTTCCATCTCAGTTGTTTTTAATGTCAACTTGCCAACTTTTACTCCAATTCCAGTTGCTGGTCTATCAACTTGAATCTCCACTACTTCACCCTCTATGATTTCTGTCTCCTCCTTAATTCTGACTCCAATAGACTTTCTAATAGCTTGAGTTAGGGCCTCTGTTTTACTCATCTCTAAAGAATAAATTTCAGAACCAGCCATTGATGTGAAAGGAGTATCTAGGCCTAAAGTTTGCGCCATTCCCATAGCAATGGCTGTTTTCCCCGTGCCAGGTTGTCCAGCCAATAAAATTGCACGACCTGCTATTTTACTTTCCTTAATCATTTCGAGAACAACGCCAGCACCTCGACGTGCCTTGAGCTGTCCAACCATGCCTTGAGAAACCTAATACAGTAACAACAAATGTTAATTTTTATTAGATTGTAAAAATATCAAATCTTTGCAAAAAAAAAACAACAGAATATTTACATTGCGGGGCTCTAAACTATCATTCAGTCCTAAACCTCTAATATGAGAATGAGCACCAATACGCTCTATCCTGGTGACCTCACGTACTTCTTGTACGTTAGTATTAATCTGAAATAAAAAATAATTGGATACCTTAATATCTATGTATTACGATTCAATTGCAATAAAATGGATCAAACATTTAGTTGCTATGCCAACCAATAAGGCATAAAATAATATTAGTAAATTTATAATATTGCGTTTCTTTATGAAAGCAATATAATCCTTTTATACAAAAATAATACAAACAATATATATATATATATACAGTACGAAGTATAATAAAACTATATATATTAAAAGAGATACAGATTAATCGGCGTGGATATAATTCTTGATGTAATAAAACTTCAAAGAGATTATAAGAAAAAATAAATCTTTTTTCCTCTAAACAAACGTATTTATGGCAAATACATAATTAAATAATAAATCTTACCGCCATGCCTAATAATAATATTACTTCTTTCTTTCAAATCACGCGAAACGTGTGAAAACGTGCAGAGAAGAACAAACAGAACATATAGTCAGAAACGTTCCGCGTTCCGACTACCAAAATCGTTATATTTGTGCCTTGTTTGTAGTAGTGTGATAAATGTATGTAGTGGTACGTTGATACGTATAATTGAAATGTTGAGTCATACAAAAGTCGAGTAGAAGGAATGTTAACAACCAATGACAAGGCAAATCCAAGAGGAGTTGCGCACAGGAAACAAGGAACAGGGAATAAGAATTTTAACCTATCAGAAATCATGTATTGTGGAATACACAGTTTCTGATAAGTTGAAATTTTTATTCTCTGTTCGCTGTTCCTTATTTCTTTCATTTTGCGTAGCCTCTAAGTCGGCGCGATCGCCATTGGCTGCAAACGTGGCGTAAAGGTGCCTTTTCATTCTAAGTTTATCCGCATGCTTCAACATGCTCCAACACGCTCCTAGTTTTCTTATTCACTCTAATGAGCGCATTGGAATGAATAGAAGTGTTGGAGCATGCGACGCGACAAACCTGCTGATGCTCGACGTTTATTTTCGGCGTCAAAATGAGTCACGTAATAGAAATTGATGAATATCAAGCGTCAATTTCGATCACGTGACTTATTTTGACGTTGAAAATGAGCGTTGAGCGTCAGCATGAAAAGGCATCTTAACGCTGCAAATATTTGTTGACCAATCAGAAGAACGAATTTTACGAATTGACCAATCAAAGAATGCTTCAAAGCATTTACAGCGTGAAGTGGATCGCACCCGAAATTGTAGACTATCGGCGCGAGTTCTCAGCTGCTGTTTTTCCGTTTTCTGTTTTTTTTTTTTTTGTCAAGGTGTGAACATGCTCTTATACATTATCAACAATTTCAACACTAGCAGTGAAATTTTGGAGCACAGTTAATAGTGTAAATACCAACCAAAAATCTATAGTTTCTTTTATAGCCATAAAGGCGGAAGTCATGCCGGCGGAAGTGGCGGCCACAGCCGACTGCCAAAGCGGATGTCATCGCCCAAGAAAGAGTAATGGCGTCCGCGACGAGGGCACGATATTCTCGCGGTTCGTCTGTTACGTCGCGAATTGGACATTGAAACGACTGGCTCAGTTTTAACTTTCATCGTTTTCATCAAGAACTTTTTCTCTATAGTCCAGGGTCGATCGTGTCTATCCGTAAACGAAGCCTGAGAGCTTCTCAATACAAGGCGCTCTGTGAAAGCGTGGCGGAACTGGTGGTTGTGTACGTTCTCGTGCAGAACCACATCGTCAACGGAGAGAACGTGAATCTGAGTTCCGAAATGTTCGTCAATTCAACGCGGTAATTCCGATTGTCAACTTTAACCGATCAATCATGAATTGAGAATTTTCGGAATCGTACATTTCACTATCGTATGTGTGTACTACAACGTCGTGCTCATCTTGTGTGCTACATGGAGTAACGTGACGTGTACATATCATTTTTGTCTCTCTTTGAATATATCCTTCCTTGAGTCAATTGATTTTTTTATTTATAATTATAATTGAACAAAAAGAATTTATATATATTTATATGTATAAATTCTTTTTCTTCAATTTCTTTTTGTTCAGTTAAAATATGAATCTAATTTTTATAATTGAGTCAACTACGTAACTCATGAGAAAAGATTGCTGTAGATTTCTCTTTAAAGCATCTTTTTCCGCAGAAATTATATATTATAAATAAAAATTAAGCTAAATTGAAGTATTTTAATAAACAATAAAAATAATGAAGAATATATGTACAATTATATTAATATTATTTTAATTTTATTTTATTTAGATACTTATAAAATCAATTTATATAAAATCAATTGTAAAAAAATTTAATTGAGTTGTCAACTACATGATTTTATTTATTATGCTTAAAAGAGAAATATAAGAATCTTTAAATAGCATAATATAATTAAATTTACAAATAAACGTAATTTCTTATTTGACTTAACATACTGTTTTGGAATTTTCAAATTATAGTTTATTTTATATAAAGATTAATATATTTTTTATATTTTTTACAGAGTTCTTCATTAGAATGGATCTATCGATGGATCATAGGATTGCTACTGCCATGAAAAATATCTGACGTCTATTGTCCAGATAAGCTGGAGAACGTGTAATTTGAATTAATTGCCTATATTTATATCCTCTCATAATGTCTGGAAACATTCAATTTGCGAATCCGCCGCCGGCCGTAAGCCTACCCAACATGTCTGTGCCACCACCTACAACTCCGAATTTGTCAGCGCCACCACCAAATTTAACCACTATAAACACATCTGGAAGTTATCAGCATCGATATACAAATCATAGAGAAGGCAATCGCGGTTTCTTTAAACCATTTAGACCTTATCATGCTCCAAAAATTGTTACTGGAGGACAAGAGACTCTGCAAGATGAATTTGACGGCAAGAGGCTGAGGAAATCCGTTATGCGAAAGACTGTCGATTATAACTCCGCCATCATTAAAAGCTTAGAAGTAAGTATAAGTCTCATTGTAAATTGATCAAAATAATATTTTCCGACATTATATCTAAACTTTTGAATTTTTACAGAATCGAGTATGGCAGCGGGACTATAGGGATCGTCGCGCGCTTCAGCCAGATGTAATATATTATCCCGATTTACTCCCTCCACCAAGTTATATTGACAACCCTATAAATGCAGTTACCACGAGGTTCGTAAAAACGGCTACCAATAAAATGCGTTGTCCAATTTTTTGTATGGCTTGGACACCAGAGGGTAGACGTCTTGTCACTGGCGCTTCGAGTGGAGAATTTACTTTGTGGAATGGCCTTACTTTCAATTTCGAAACTATTCTGCAGGTATATATTTTGTTATAAGTGTAGAATAGAGAATTAACATCTTGCTTGAAGACAATTAAAAGGCGATGACTTTCTTATTTTAAATTTATATATATATATTGTAGTTTTATAACTTATTTTATCAGATTGAGAATTTATCAGATATCTGGAGAGATAGAACTTTAATTATAATTTTGCAATTCCTATAATAGTTTTGAATATCTTACAGAATATAGAGATTATTTTGTTGTATAAAGGATAATTTTATAATCTTTTATTTTTATTATTGTGTACTGTAATACTTATAATTTTTAGAAAAAGTCTGACAAGAGAAATTAATTTATTTGTTTAGGCACATGACAGCCCGGTCAGGACAATGGTATGGTCACATAATGAAAGCTGGATGGTAACAGGCGACCACGCGGGTTACGTGAAATATTGGCAGAGCAACATGAACAATGTCAAGATGTTTCAAGCGCACAAAGAAGCGATTAGAGGACTCAGGTATATCATCCACCACACTAGTCCTTACGTCTCTTGCGTCACTGTTGCCGATCCGTCCATCCTTGCCGTAGTTAGGATATCGGACGTGACTCTTCTTCTCTTCCTTTTCTGGTTTTGTGCAGTTTCTGACAAAGCAATAGTGATTCTTGTATGGGTACACAGGTGATTTTAAACGAGTTTCAATATAAAACATCGGATAGAATATAACGAAATATGACATTTCCGTCGTGAATCATGGAATGAACCATGAAATGTTCATGAAAGAAGTTAATTGTTAAATATCTCGATCGAATTCGTGTAAAAAAAAATTTCGAAATCTTTTGCCGAATTAGAAGATTTTTGGAATGGAATAGTTTTCATCATGTATACAAACATTTTCATATATTGTAGCAGATATTATATTTTTGAAACAATAAATTTTAAAAAAGTTCAATAGAATTTGCAAAACTAATAAATAAATATTTTTACCGCATTTTTATCGCGTTGTAAAAATCAGTATACAAGGATAGTGTAAATTTTTTGCGTACATTATATGCGCGTATCGATATAATTTATTATTTGTATTTATAGAGTCCTAGGGACCTAACTTTCGATTAATTACTCCACATAATAGTATTGATAATGCGTTTATCACACATCGAAGTGAAGACATACATTTTAAATTAAGTTATTATAATGCTATTAGGTCCTTATGGCTCTCGTTTTAAGCTGTTTATGTGGCTAGATTATTTATTCGGCAAAGATGTATGTTTTAGATGAATAAAAGAAAAAATATATATATATACATATATGGCAATACCTAGTCGAGATTCCCATATAATGATAAATAAAAGATGAAATATCCTGTGTCCTTCTTATATCGTTTAAGTTTCAATAAAGTTAAGTAAAGATATTATTATTGCATGGCTATGAAAATAAAATATTTTATCTTTAGTTTATGTGTCACTTGTGCCCTTTCGCAGATGAGAGAGAGTGAGAGCGAGAGCGAGAGCGAGAGAGAAAGAAAGAGAGAGAGAGAGAGAGAGAGGAAGGGAGGGGGGAGGGAGAAAGAGCGTAACAGACAAATATAAGACATAATTCATGTACACTTCGGACATTTTTTTGTGCAATAAATGTTAAATTTTGAAAAAAAATTACTATTAATACATCACTCGGTGGTCATGTGGCATCAAAAATCAATCATAGTTTTACCAAAATGAAACTATTTCACTACCTGACAAATAATGGGATTTTATTTGAGTGCCAGATATGACTGTCGCGGATGGTTTTTTGTTTATTTATAATATATATTTATACATATAAAGATTCCTTTTTTTATTACTGATCTCTATTTCTCACAATGGCGTACTCATAAAATTTGGCTATATGTTTTCTATTACATTTGTTCTGATTTAAGTTAAAATTCGGGAATATACTACACTCATATGTGCACGACTTTGTGTACACATTTGCTCGCATTTCTTTTCTGTCTCTCCGCGCGTTACTGCTATCAGCAACAAACACACTGGGAGAATCATCAAAGGAAAGCTAGGAACTATTATAAAATGACTACTTAATATGCATTTAATTATAATTTACAATTTACATTTATTCGACACATTGATTTTTTATCGTGTGATTTAAGATATATTATGAAGTTTAACAAAAATAAATAAATCGATGCAACTAGAGCAGATTAAAAAAGATTTTTTTTATTACAGTATATAACAGCTATAATTTAAAGAACTTTTAAAGAAATCCATAAAAAATGTCGATAATTTAA
>NW_017304406.1:855277-856005 GCF_001594115.1 Trachymyrmex septentrionalis | reverse complement strand
AATGAGGAATCAGTAATAAATGTAGGCAATTGTATATTTGAGTCAATGCTAAAAATTAACGAGTTATACCGTAACAATGTCCGTAAGGTGTATCATGTTTTTCATATCATTTTTTAATAATATATAACTATATTTATATTGTAACTATTTTATACTCTTTCTTATTAGATTTTTCTTCGCTTTGCTATAACAAAATGATTTAATTTTTTGTAAAATGATTTTAATAAAAATTCGTAAAGACAACAATTGTATTTATTTTCTTACAATTAGTTATTTCAAGATAAGATTAAACTATTATTTCATTTCTTACTTCTTAAATTAATTACACGAATTTTTGATATATTATAGTGTTACAATAAACGGTTAATGCTTTTTCAGTATATCCCGCAAATTTAATAAACTGCTCCAGCTTATCTTTGTTTTTTCATTATGGATATTGACAAATATTAATACAATTTTTTATTATATATGGTAATGCATTGTTCAAATGTAACTTGTTTTTTTTTGGGCGGGTAGTTTCAGCCCGACGGATCACAAATTGGCAACTTGCAGTGATGATGGAACTGTCAGAATTTGGGACTTTCTTCGCTGTCACGAGGAACGAATTCTCAGGGGTATATATATCTTTGATCTTATAAATATTATATGAAATTTATCTTTTTCTTTGGTTATTTAAATAGCTTAGTTTTGACATATATATATTTTTTATTTTTATAAATTACATATTT
>NW_017304406.1:852149-855177 GCF_001594115.1 Trachymyrmex septentrionalis | reverse complement strand
TATATATATATATATATATAGACATACATGATAGTCTACTTTCTTAAAATAGAATTTTTATTCCATTATTAAAAACAAATGATAATAATTTTTGTTTCGAAATTTTACATTATTCTATTTTATGTTTTTTTAGCAAATAAAAAATCACACACACACACACATTAAATACAATATTTCATAGTATTTTTTCTACAGGTCATGGTGCGGATGTCAAATGTGTACATTGGCATCCACAAAAGAGTCTAGTCATTTCTGGCAGTAAAGATAATCAACAACCAGTGAAACTTTGGGATCCGAAAACTGGACAGTCTCTGGCGACTCTTCACGCACATAAATCTACCGTAATGGATGTTAAGTGGAATGAAAATGGTAATTGGTTAGTAACTGCATCAAGAGATCATCTCTTAAAACTTTTTGACCTCAGAAATCTTAGTCAAGAAGTTCAGACTTTTCGTGGCCATAAAAAGGAAGCGTCTAGCGTCGCGTGGCATCCAAGCCACGAAGGTCTTTTTTGTAGTGGTGGTAGTGATGGCGCCATACTCTTCTGGCATGTTGGGTACATATTGTTCTTGCCTATAATCAACATAATCACTTTTGATTTTACTTATATGATTGCTATTTTTCTTAATACTGGATTGATATTACAGTTAACTTTATCTTGAATTTCAGAGCGGATAAGGAAGTGGGAGCGATAGAACAAGCGCACGATAGTATAGTTTGGACATTAGCTTGGCATCCATTGGGACATATCTTGTGTTCTGGCAGTAACGATCACACGTCAAAATTTTGGACGCGTAACAGACCAGGAGATTTGATGAGAGATAAATACAATCTCAATACATTACCGGCAGGTTCGGCCGGTATTGATGATCACGAAATTGGTACTGAATATTTTCTAAAATGATTTCAATGATATGATATAATATTTAATGTATTTTTTATTTTGTCTTTCTCTCTCTTTTTTGCTCTCTTTAATATCTTATTCCGCTTTATTTGCCTTAGCTGATGAAGCAGCGGTGATACCTGGTATGGGACCAGAGGATAGAATTAATGCAGATTGTGAATCCGAGGAGAAAAACGGTGGAATCCCCGGTCTGGATTTAGATCACGCTGTGGATGAGGGCAAGAAATTCGCCAATAAGAAAGTGCCGTACAGTAAACCGATACCGCGAAATTTCCAAGCGCAGTGGAACGAAATAGAGGGCGAAGATGAGCAAGTCGAATTAGTTAATCAGTTCGTCAATCAATTAATAGAGACAACGCCAGGTGCCGTGCCACTAAACGAAGTTACGCCTAACGCCATTATATTATATGGGAAAATGATTCCAGTGGAATGTAAGTAATATATTTTAATAAAATAAGTGTAATCAGTCTTGAACATATACATCAGTTTTAAAGCATATTAATTTAAAAATATATTCAGTTATATATAGTTATTAAACTCAGTTGCATCTTTCAGCTGGCTCCAAACTGGCACAGGCAATCAGTAAAGGAACCGATGCCATAAACAAATTAGTATTTTCTGGTGAAGTAGAAGAATTACGGGAGTTGGTATGTCCACAGGCTGATATGGAAGTTGAAGAATATCTGCTGGACGATAAAGAGATCGATTTTTCTAAAGTGCCCAACGTAAATTTGCCGCCACCCTTGCCTAGCTCCAAATTCGCACAAAATCCGGAACTACTGAAATCGCTGAATCGCGGCGGCAAGCGTAAGTTCGATCAGCTGATCGGCTGGAGCGATGGTGGAGCTAGCGATCGTATATCTAAGATGCATCAGCCGGTCTTCAGTGGTGTGATTACGGAGGATTCGCAGTCCAATGATACTGATTTGAGATTTAGCAAGTCAAGTCTTGCCGCAGAGAGCAACTCCTTCCATAGCAGCCAAGATGAAGATCATAGGAGGAGCGGTCTTCATGATCTATCGAGAAGTAATCGTGGCGATGAAGATCTTAGATTCAACATGTCTACCGGTCCTGGTAGACCCAGTTCAGTCAACGAATACGATTCACGCGGCAACAATTTCGCGGACAAGGATTTTCGCAATTTCCTGTCATCCAAGTCTTTGGATGATGACGATTATGACGAGCGGGAACATGATAACGCCAGCGGCCGCTGGGACGACGAGGAGGCCGATGGATCACGTGGTAAATTGGACAGTACATTTGGCAATAATTTTGACAAGCGCGACAACGGTGTAGCAATGGGCATGGGTAACAATATGCATGGTCCTATGGCTGGTATACCGCATCTGCCGAATCATCATAACATGCAAAATATTAATCCCAACATGCCGCCACCGATGCCAAGCTTAGTGCCGCATCCTAACATGTCACAGCATCCTAGTATGCAGGGTAAACCGCCGCATCCTGGTATGCCCGGTATAGATGGCCCGATGCCACCCCATATGATGCCGCCCCATCCAAACATGCATCCGGGCTTTGGACCCAATGGACCGCCACCCGGTGGCTTCGGACCCAATTTTCGACCACCACCGCCGAATAGCAATTTCGGCCCAAATCATTTTAGACCAAATCCGATGCTACCATTTGGACCGAATCAGGGCCCACCGCCGTTTGGCAATAATTTTCAAGGACCGCCCAACTTCCGCGGACCAAATGTCGCTCCGATAAATTTCGATCGACCAAGTTTCGGACCTAATTTCCGCGGACAAACTCCACAGGGTCAGTTGAACAATTTTAATTCCAACTTCGGCAACTTTGGCAAAAACGGTCCCAATCGTGGCATAAGTCGTGGTGGTGGCGATATGGGCAGAGGCGGCTACAATAATCGCGGCAGAGGACGTGACAACGATCAATCGAGAGGAGGGAGGGGAAGAGACAATTATTGAAGAGATTTCTCAGAACAATATGCATGATTATCGACAATGTTCTTATGCCTCGATATAAACTGTCTTGCGTGAACTGTTCAGTGAAATTTTGACTCAGTATATATAAGATAATGTGCCGGCGTCCTCGAATGAGTGAACTCTGTTATTCGTGGTATTTATGAAGTATATAGATATATAT
>NW_017304406.1:835777-852049 GCF_001594115.1 Trachymyrmex septentrionalis | reverse complement strand
TATAGATATATGTGTGTATATATACATATATAATATATACTATATATATATTTCTCCTTTTTTTTACGATTCGCCTAATGAGCTAACGATCGAATACTCTGTGTGCAAGATTTGCGCGAGTCGATTATGTACAGAAGGTGATTAATTAAACTTTCTTTAAAGAAGAGAGAGAGAGAGAGAGAGAGAGAGAAACGAGAATGAATCGTTGATTCAGATTTGGATTTACTCTGAATCGAGTTGATTTATGTGATGCAGTATGCTATAATATGAACAGGTTTTTTTTTTCAAGAATGGAGAAACGTGAAATTGTAATATAATGTATTAGGGATTGGCGACATGAATACTAATCCGATAGGAACTGTTCACAAGCTGCCTTGCAAGGAAATTCTTATTCCATATGTGTCGGCAAGCATTAATCGTGTTGGGTGATGCATAATCCTGGAGGAGAATGAACATGAATGTATGACTGACTTTTGTGTCTGTTTATCGCCCGAAGGACATGAGATTGCCGGAACAGTCTATCAACTATTAATAAAACGGAATAACATAAAGCATCTTTCGTTTCTGCCCTATTTTCGCATGTGTTATACGATAAGCGAGCGAGCTCAACTGGGATAACCGTGACATAAAGAAAAAAGAATTTTTAAAAAATTGAAAAACGATATAAGTTTTCAAATAGTATATATTATTAAACTTGATACAACAGAGAGTTGTAAAGAAGTTACTTATAACTTTAATTATAAAGTTGTCCATTTAAAGATTATAAATTGTGACTTATTTCACACTACTAATTTGAAGCTTGTAATATTTCTCTTAGTACATATCTTTATACATATCTGTTAAATATATATAGCCATAATTTTTTACAACTACTTATTTATGTAAGCAATTATTAGATTATTATTGAAAACACTAATATTCTAATGTCACAATTATCCTGATTGAATTTATATCGATTTTCTCTTGATCTTGTATAATATGCAAATGTAATACAGCGAATATTGAATCATGATGAAATTTTGAACGGAAACAGGATTACATGCTAGAGATCGAAACTGATAATGATAATGATTCAATGAGTTTAATATTTCATATTGTAAATTCGTGTTTTTGTTGCACATAAAAATATTAAAGTACATTTTCTCTGTATCTCAATTTTATCGGAACACGAATTCGATCTATTTCGATCTCTGAATTGTTCCTCATTATATAGGGACATTTTGAATTGTAACATGATGATATCCGTCGATTTATTTCAAGAAACGTACATAATTTGCGTTATTTATTAATTATCAATAAATTGCATTCTTTTAATAATAACTCGATCGTTGAGAGAGGCTTGATTCTTTTTTATGTAGTGGTAGAACTACAATCCTTCGTGTGAGACGGGGTTAGCTCGCAAAACTTAACCTTCAAGTTGCAGACATTGCAGAGTCACGTACTGTTTTTGCAACGGATAAATATTATCTAACGAAAAAACGATGGGCAAAAAAGGCAAAGGAAAAGGTGGAAATTTAGGAAAATCTTTAATCAGAGATAGATTTGGATCTATGAAAATTAAGAGGAACAACAATGAGTCTATGGTAAAACAATAAATTGTAACTTTTTCTTTTAAATGTCCTTTTAATAAGTGTCCTTTTGATAAGTAGGCGAGTTGGGATTAATTCCACAGATGTTTCATAAATAATACAATTTAAAAAAGTGTTCTGTCATGTTTATCATAAATAACATATTCATGATCTTTATCAGAAATTTTATCAGTTGCTAAGTTTATCTTAAGTATTTCATTTATCGATGATATATTTGTTAATAAATTATTGGTAAACTATTATTTAGAATATTTTTTCTCGCCTTTTATATAGCTTCACACTACAGAGCTCAATGACGGTTATGATTGGGGTCGACTCAATTTACAATCAGTTACAGAGGAGAACTCGTTTCAAGAGTTTCTGTCGACTGCTGAACTTGCAGGAACCGAATTTACTGCAGAGAAATTAAATATTAAATTTGTGAATCCCAATAGTAGTGGCTTGCTTTCAAAGAATGAAAAGGAGAAAATATTGGAAATACAAGAAAGAAACAAGGGTCTTGTTAAGATTCCTAGAAGGCCCAAGTGGAACACTTCCCTAAGTACTCAGGAATTGCATACTCTTGAGAAAGAGGCATTCTTAGAATGGAGACGCAATTTAGCCAAGTTGCAAGAAGTGGAAGGATTGATATTGACACCTTACGAGAGGAATTTAGAATTTTGGCGACAATTGTGGAGAGTAGTAGAACGCAGCGACGTGATTGTACAAATTGTAGATGCACGCAATCCATTGCTCTTTCGCTGTGAAGATTTAGAACGTTATGTTAAAGAAATAAATTCTGACAAATTAAATATGATTCTTCTTAATAAAGCAGACTTTTTAACAGACGAGCAAAGAGAGGCATGGGCAAAATATTTTACAGACTTAAATATACGAGTGGCCTTTTTTTCTGCCACGTTAGCTGCAGAAAAACAGTCAATAAAAGAAGAAGATGAAGATGAGGCAAAATCGATAGATAAAAATGATGATTGTTTGAATAAAAAGGATGAAAGTAGTACTGACGAGTGGAACTCTGAATTTGCTTCGGAATCAGAGTATGAAAGCGCGGAAAATAGTATCGTTGACAATGATACATCTATTGTACCTAATATAGAAATTGATAATGACAAACAAATGGAAGCTCATTGTGCAATAGAGGACTTAAAAATCTCTACGACAGAGGAAGACAAAACAAGAGAAATAGTTAATTCATCGAAATTATTAAATAGGAATGATCTCGTAGAATTATTTAAAATAATTTTCACTGGTAATAAAACCTACACAGATGGAGTGACAACGATTGGTTTGGTAGGATATCCGAACGTTGGAAAAAGTTCTACTATCAATGCTTTGCTCATGGATAAAAAAGTTTCGGTGTCTGCCACGCCGGGCAAAACTAAGCATTTTCAAACTTTGTATTTAGATAAGGATTTATTATTATGTGATTGCCCAGGTTTGGTGATGCCAAGCTTTCTTTGTACAAAAGCGGAGATGATCTTAAATGGCATACTGCCGATTGATCAGATGCGAGATCATGTACCAGCAATTACATTACTGGCTACATTAATACCTAGGTACATTCTAGAGGATCTTTACGGTTTTATGTTACCTATACCATCCGAGGGAGAAGACTTGAATCGTGCCCCAACTGCAGAGGAGCTTTTAAATGCGCACGCTTGTATGTAATCAGTTTAAAATTGAAATATATTAAAAAATATTAAAATTAAAACTGCTCCAATTTTATATTTATAATATTACATGTTGTATATATAAATTATGATTTATGTTCACACATTTATTTGTAATAATTATAATGTATATTTCTATAAATTGATATTGTATATGTTTGCAGATAATAGAGGTTTTATGACGCAGAACGGTCAACCAGATAATCCACGTTCAGCCAGATACGTTTTGAAAGATTTCGTTAATGGTAAATTGCTATACTGCGTTGCACCGCCAACGTTTGACCAAGAGCGCTTTCACACGTTTCCTCCGCGACGTCGTAATATATCCACAAATAAACACGTACCACCTCGAACGATTCGCGTAAATGAAGGATGTCGAGTAACGGTCAACGATATAGATCGGAAATTTTTCCAGGATGCACACATTAAGAAGATTCGTGAACCTGTGCTACAACACTCTACAATGTAATGTCAAAATGTTGGCTTTATTTAAGTAGTCACTCTTATATAATAGTGTGACAATATAATCATATAATCTATTAAAATGTGTTCGAATTCTAATCGAATGACACTTCGTCATACATAATTTAAATATATGTACATTATAAGTATTTAGACTATTATCAGAATGTTTCGTATTTACTTCATATACAAAATTCATTTGACTGGTACAATTCATTTCCAGGCACGCGGAATCAACGAATAGTTTAACAGAATCGATCGACGGCCATTCAAATAGAATAAAAAAACCATGGAAAATTATAAATAAACATGTTAATAAAAATAAACGTGAAAAGGCTCGAAGGTTGTATGCTCATCTTGATCAACACTGAGTACAAAACATGTGAAAAATATCATCGTTTTGTATTTTCTCAATCTATTGGTTTTATCAGTAACAGCCATGTAATATAGCTGTATGACTATGTATATATAATGTGTGTATATAATTCTGCAACATTCGAATATATATATACATATGTATATATATCTTGTGAAATATGTACATATAATATATATATTTATATATCTCGAACATACATATATTCTTTTGTACATTGAATATATAAATATATAAATTACATGTGTATATTATATACACGTATGTTGTGGATTTATACTGATGTAATCGTACACGATACATGAACATGTATGTATATGCCTAAATATTATGTTTTATATTTTATACTCTCTGCATTTATTCTTTATTCCTTTTTCATGCTTAAAGATTGATACCATTCTACAGACTTTGTTTAATCCTGATGTGATGTAAATCAATTAGAATACGTTATGAACTTCAACAGTCTACCATGTTAATTAGATTCCATGGGAATAACCGTTACATAGGAAATACAAACGGATTTTTCCGTTTGAGTTAAAATTTATAGTCCACCTGATGGCTGAATATACATATATACGCGCACTAAATTATATATAATTAATTTTAATTTCGGTTATAAATAAATTTCAAATTCAATGAACACCAGATTCCTGATAATTCTTGTGTCGAATTTTTCAGTAAAATAACACAGTGTGCAATATTGTTCTTGCAAATTTGGCCTCAAATTCATGGAGTAGTTCATCTATGTCATTGTCTAAGTCTTCGCTATTTGCCAACTAAAACATGAACATTTGCATATTATAAAATTGAAATATTTCCAAATATAACTAAAATTAAAAAATATATATAATACCACTGTTACTAGCTCGCATATAAGAAACGAGCCAACTGTGGCCTCTTCGTGATTATCCTGAATGTCAATATTAATCAAATGCACAGGTTGATTATCTTCTTTAGTTCTAGATTCCATGCATTCGATTACTTGATCGTATACACGTTCCTCGCATGAAATTAGAATATCAAATTTATCCTTGGACAATTGAAATCGTTCCGGTCTAGGTTTTATTCGACGGTTCCGATCCAGCATATGTAGTAAACCATTCTGTGTATAACTGTACTAATTATTAAGGGATAATTAATATAGAAAAGATATAGCATTGTATATATAGATAAAAAAAATTCTTTTTATCTATATATATTTAGATAAATTAAAATTAGTAGCTTAATAGCAAAACTATAAAAGTAACAAACAAAACAGATTTATATTTTTAATATTACATATGTCAGAAAAGTATCGAAAGGCTTATTTATATAAGGATACTATTGCTTGTCTTTCATCAATAAATCATTGTAGATCTCCTCGTATGAAGTTCCAAAGTCATAGATATTAGGGCGATCTGGTGCAGTACCAGGTAATTTGACCTTGTCTCCAGTTCCAAATGATTTCACATTAAATCCCTTTTTGCTGAAACATAATCATATTTTCAAATGAGATGCATACTCTATGCAACAACCTTTCAATTATTAAATATTTCAATTATTAAATATTTTGGGGGATTTAGAATAGCAATTTGAGAATAAGTAGCAAAAATTGCATTCTAAGAAGAAAGTCACAAATCACCGAGGATGAAAATCGTCAATGGATTAATCGGTTTGCACGAGGTTAATCATTGATTGACCGATTACCTCAGAAAAGCATGTGCCTCCATGCTCCTGTTCATGTTACTGGAACATATTACTGCTACGCTGATGGAATTTGGTGCTGGCATTTTTCCGCGCGTTCTATCAACGGTGAAAGGGCCGTGATAGTCGTGAAATCGCCTAACCAAAGATAAATTCGCGTTTGAAGGTTATATTTGAAAGGTTACAAAGGATGCATGTGATACGCGACGTATAAATTTTTGATGCGAGTGTAATTTATTTCTTTTTATCTGAATTTAATCGAAGCGTAATGGAGGCGTAATGCAGCCCGAGCGAACGTTAATCATTCCCCACGACGAGATGAAATTATCCTAACGGATTATTTAGGAGCAATTACGGGAAAATCCCGAACGCTATCACGATCCACGACGATCTGTTCTCCAGTCTCCGTCTCTCGGATTTTTTGCTCCGTCGATAAAAATGACGGAGATGTTCTTTAGCGACATCTAAAAAGATAAACGTAATACGATAGTTAAAAAAAATTGTTTACAATAATGGAAATACGCTGAGAATAAAGAAAATAATCAAATTCGGACAGTAAAACATTAAAATTTACGAAACTAATAAATCATAAAATTAATAATTATCAATTTTTTACTCTCAGTCACTTAAATCTCTCAATAGGCAAACTTTCATAAGAATGCCGGTCATTAATATACAGGGTGTCTGTTAAGTAAGGTCGGAGCTGCATTGGAGGCGTAGAATGAGTTAAGGGAAAAAAAGTTTTATACCATTTTGCAATTTTCGCAATAGTTAACAAGATATTAATTACTAAAAATGGCCGAATATTGATCTTTAATAATTTTTTTCTCAAATACTATATATCAATTTTACAGAAAAACTGTAAGAGACAAAAATTGTTTATTTTCTTCTCATAAAGCTCTGAGAATTTTTTCAGAATTTTTTAATACCATATTTTCTCATGATAATAAAAATAAGAAAATGCAGTACTAAAAAGTAGATAAAAAATTCTGAAAAAATTCTTAGAGTTCTATGAGAAGAAAATAAACAATTTTTATCTCATATCTTTTTTTGTAAAATTGATAGTAGTTAAGAAAAAAAGTATAGAAGACCAATATTCGGCTATTTTTAGTAATTAATATCTTGTTAAATTTTTATTGTAAAAATTACAAAATGGTATAAGACTTTTTTGTTCCCCTTGACATTCTACACTCCTAATGCGGCTCCGACCTTACTTGACAGACACCTTGTATAGTTATCTCGTCAGTGATAAGAAAATTTTTATATTCTATATATACAATTATATTTATTATTTTCCAAGTGAAAAATTTTTTATAAGATAATTATATTTTATATATATAATATATTAAGTCTTATCAGATATATAGTAATCAGTCAATGATCGACTATATTTACATGACACTTTTAAATTTGAAACTAGTCAATCGCAATCGTTCTATTCTTCCGAGGGAAGCTGCTATGATTGAATTTAATAACTACGGATGTTATTAAATCCGATTAAGTATGCCGTGTAAATGCAGTAAATTCCTTTGTATATATGTTTTTTTTGTATATACATATATAATTAAACAAATATTATATATTGTGGTCGGCGTGGTCCACCGAGTCGACATTTGGCACCATGGCTTGGCAATTCAAACTGGTGCAAACTTCAAGCAGTTGAAGCGAGTGTAATTTTGAAGGTATGCTTCGTTTTGGCGCATGCAGGCGGAAGTTCTTTGAAAAGTGACTCGTTTTATCGCGTGAACGAGATTCTTCGAAAAGTGCTTCGTGTGTATAAACGTGCTCGTTCATCATACTTTTCACTAAGAAACGATCGGAAACCGTCCAGAGCCTCCATCCCGGTGAGTAAAGTTGACGCGTTTGTTTGCCGAAGTTATGCATTATCGTTATTATATATATCCTTCAGCCATGCATTCGTTTATGTGTGTGTGTGTGTGTTATATATTTATGTGCTTTATTTTTCATATACCATTCTTTTTAATTTTCGAAGTTTGACGAAAAGCAATTAAATATATATCGACATGGAAATGGAATAAAAATATATCTATATTAATTAATAACGTTCATAAGACGTAGTTTAGATGATGAGGAACAAACAGATTGTTATTTTGCACAATTGTTTATTGTGCCAAATTATGATAAATTAGATTAATTTTTTACGAGCGATTCGCGAGAATTAAGATACTGAATCGGCTCTAGGGTCTTTCTATAAATTGCACGCGAAATTCGCGCGCTCTCGAGTCGGGGAGAATTAAAAAGGCTCGTCATTAAATTGCATAATGCCGGTCGCGGATCTGTTACAAAACCACGAAATAATGACTAGCGCCGCGTATACTTGGTCGGGATACAGTCGACGCGACTTGGGACGCTCGATGAAGATTGCGTGTCTCGAACTCGGAGGCCTGAATTAAGGCGGGGCCCAGGCTTCGACGAGACTTCAATTTCGCGCTCGATGATTCTTGCAAGATTAGTGCCCGGTGTCGCGATCGTCCGAAAGAGAACGTGAATAGTCCGAACAGATTCGGCGAGCGTTTCGAGTAAGGGAGATGCGATCGACGGAGCGCTAAAATTACATGTATAATACCACGATTGTATACTGTTGTTTCTGTCACATCATCCCGTTTCTATCGCAATCTTCTATAATAACCGAATATTCTTTCATTAACTTGAAATCTATTTTTCTTCGAATATATTTATAACTTCTGAAATTATTATACGTATATTTAGTGAATAAAAATAAGAGCCTTTGGTGAATTAAACTTTGAAAAAAAAAAATGGATAAGGAAGTCATATTTATTAGTTTATTTAAAATCAATTTTTCTTTAACAAAAACTTTGTGCTAAGTATTTTATTGCAAAATTGTATGTTTGTCTATCTCTATTATTTCAAATTGGTTAGAATTGTTTAAAAATAATGTTGCAAAAATAATACGTTGTATATACTTATACAGTATTAATTTTTACTCTATCGGCTGTTACGAAATCATTTTCTGTTTCTTTTGTTCCTTAAAGTAGGATCAACATAATATAAGCAAAATGCCTTTTAATTTCCTTTTAAATATTCTTTATAAATTTTTTTAGCGATAACATTATCTGAGAAAACGAAAATTGTAATTGATATAGTTTCCAATCTTTTTTTTATCATCATTTGACGTGAAATTATTTAAAAACGGATCGCACGTATTTTGTCAGCAATAGGTGATGTTGTAAAATTAACGCGAACGACGTCAAGTACATTTAGCTACTCATATTGCAGCATCCGTATGCTCTCGTTCCGCGAATCATCCATGGGTGCACGTGCACCGCAACTTGTACGTACAAACAGATCAACGATGAACGAAACCAATTTAGATCCATAGCTCGTCTCTTTGTACTGACCATAATGGCGCGTGTTATGTGCTCCACTGCACCTCGCATAGTAATTGCTTTACCAACCCACTTAGATGGAAATATTTTCCGGTGATTGTAATGTTGCGTATCGACGATAGTCTTTTCGAATTTTTACAATATATTTAAACTTTGAACATATTTTTACGTCGCCGTCTCGCAGATTATTAATTTATTAATTTATTAATTTATTAATTGCATTGCGGTATTTAATGTCACATGCGTAAATAATGAAAAATATAATATCGCTTTATTTTTTTATAAAAATTATTTACTAATTCGCAAGAACTAAGTTATACCAAGTCTATAAATTGCATAATAACAATGTTAATCCTTACTACACACGATCCTGGATTAATTTTCATCTTTTATATTTATACTTTTACAAGTATATAAAAATTACTAAATTACAATTTTTACGTATATTTTGACATTTTTAGAAAATATTTGTAAAGTCGTATGTTTATAGTAAATTATTATATACAATTGTTGTGTATAATATTGTTGCACATAAATCAAAGAAAAGAAAATGCACAAGACATAAATGACCCAAAGGTATATAAATTAAAGATATTCGATTTTAATTCTTCATTTCAACTCTTTATTTAGAGTCTTCTCTACTGAAAAAAAATCACGTCTCATAGTTACATGATAATCATGTAATTAAAACACGTACATCATGTAACGAATTGTTCCCAATTAGTACGTGATTTTTCAAAATTACGTAATTTGGAAAGTCACATGACGATATGTTCTTTTTTCTTCTATCAGTCATTTCTATCATTCAAGTCTTTAAAATTTGGCAACTATAAAATCACATGATGGATAAAATTATTTCTAATATTATATGATTTTTTTAAATTACGTCATTAAAAAAAATCACGTACTGATTTGGAATAATTCGTTACGTGATTTACACGTTTTAATTAGATGATTTCATCATGTAACGTTGATATGATTTTTTAAATAAGGTTTCGTTTTTAATCGGACATTTCTCTTGCATGATAACGTATCTTCTCGTGCAGAAGTTAGCGGACTCAAAAATAAATAACAGGAGTATTGCTAAATATATAGAATGTGCAATCGATTGTTCGTGTCTCACACGATAGTCATAAATTATGTTCTACGTGCCTGAAGCCGAAAACGCACAGCCGGATATGCTTAAACTTAACTCATGGATATTAATGACGAGTACTCCGTGACCATGAGAGACCATCTAACTGACGTCCAGTAGATATCATATGCATAAACGAATAATCAAAAGTTAGCCTTACGGTGCAACGCTTATTAAATTATCTCTCTTTTCCTGAGTGCGTTCCGCGTTCCGAATATCAATGTTACGCGTCATGTTGCTAAATCATGCCTATCTGTCTCCGTGTCGCTCTTTACTTCAATGCTAAACCAATAGCAGGAATGACTACGCGATGTCAATTCAGCATCAAAATCAAGTGGAGCGAGATAAACTGAGATTAGTAATGGCATAATTGTGATATGATTGATAAGTTTATTTTTTAATCAAATTTGATAATTTTAAATTATATAAAGAAATCTATTTTGCGGTTTTAATGATTTATGTGCATCACATTAAATATAGCATTTCAAAAATCAACACACACACACGTATTCCTTACAAAAATTGACATTTTTCGTGAAATTGAGAAGCAATCGCAAATTTTAACACGAATGACAAAATAATTAAAAATAGCTCCCTTAATCTCTTTTTAGCTCATTTATAATAGGTTTGACTTATTTATTATAGACATTTTTGATGTTATGATATTACGAAGACTTCATAAATCATAAGGCAATAAGAAATTGTACGTCTTCATTATTAATACTGAGTTAGCTAATCTCTCATAGGATTCGTAATAATAGTTAATAAATTGCGGCTAAAAAGAAGATCGCCTTTCCTTCGCACCTGAACCACATTAATCACAGATTGGCCAATTTTACATCGCAACGGTCGATTCTGTGAAAGTCGGGAAATCGCGACCGGCAGAGCGGAAACGACGACTCTTTTGCGGAGAGAGAATACGACGCGACTGCAAGAGATCTCTCATATATACCGGAACTCCATGAAATTTCTTCAGTCGCGGAATCGAAAGTTGTCGTTTCTAACTCGATAACTAGAATTTCCGCATATCAAAAGTTAAGGAAATGCACGATTCAGAAATCTGATAGGAGAAGATCCTATCTTAATCGAATTTTTATCTGATGTTATACAATTTATTAATTTAATTGAAAAGAAAATTAATAAATCGAGCTCGTGAGTATTAAACAATAATATAAAAATAAAACAAGGCTAAATAAATATTAAACGTAATAATATATTTTTATTTCAAAGCCTAAAATTTTACATTTAATTATTAACCCGAACGTTTCGAGCGGCACAGAGCTTTAGTCGTCATCGAATAATCGGAAAAGGTTATAAGTTAAGATCAATAAATATGTTATTAAAGAAAAAAATTTTGATCTATTTGTCGAAGGAGTGAAGAGAGAATCTGTTGCTCTTTTTTTTTTAGATATATTACATACACTAGATTATTTATTTTCTTTTTTAGTAACACATTTATATATATATATACATATATCCGTTGATGAAGGGCTCTGTGCAGTTTGAAACGTTCGGATTAATCATTAAATGCGAAATTTTAAGCTTTGAAATAAACATATATATTTAACATTTTGTATTGTTATTTGTCTTTATTATTGCTTAATTTAATTGATTCTTTTTAAGAAAAATTTATTTAAAAATTAGATCTTAAAAATTCCCAATTTTTGGATTTTACATTTTAAAATAACGCCATTTAATTTGCGAATTATTTGTTCAAAAACACACCTGACGCTGAATCTCACTATGAGATTCTCGATATTAGCAAAGGGCTCGGCACACTGCATCGCGAAAGCGCGAGTGAACGTATACAAAGGTCATCAAAACGATTTATGATTCGCGTCACGACTTGTCCTCGATCGGTATGCAAGCATCAAGTATCTCGCATCGAGTTGGCTTCGACATTGAGGCAGCTAGACATCTCGAAAGCGAATTTCAAAGGTTGCCAGACTAAGTCTGTTGCCTGCAGCATCTCAATTGCATCTGCTTCAAAATTTATTCCACTAATATTAGTAAAAGCGACAATAATAATGGTTGTTGATAATGTTGTTCCCAAATAGCGAAAGCCGAAAGTAATTTATTAAATAGAGGAGAGTATCATTTATCATTTACGATATGTGACAGTTTGTTTCATGCAATGAAAATACCAAGCTTGTCTTCTAATTGCTACTCTTTACGCTAACTTGTTATTATCATCATTCAGTCGACATTGACCGCAATGACTAAATATTAGTTTTGGTTAACTCCATAATAAACTGAAAATTATCTATAATTTGTATCATAATTCAGTATTGATTTCATCATTAATCAAAATTTCCATTAATTTCTATTAATCATTTTATTATTGGTCTGCTATGCGATCAACGCAATGCGAATTATGCAACGTGATATCGCCGTGCCAGAATTAAAATTAGTCGCTAGTATTTGGCAACAAAAATAGGTACTTGTCGCACTAAATATACATTTCGTAAATTTAACATTTTCATAATTTCTGAACGAATAATTCTTAGAAAGTCGCGTGTTTCGCTACCGTTTCGTTCATTGTACCATGACGTAAAAAAGTTTTTCGTTATTTTTTCCTAAAATGCGTCGACAGTCCGCTCGATGATGGATTCTTTCCACGCTAGAAATTCAACGAGCCACAACGCTTCTCGTGTGAATTAACATTGCACGTACCACGGCTGCCGTGAGAGCAACGAACGATAAGATTACTATTGTGGGACTCGAAAAGTTGGCGTGTGTCCAACGTAGGCGCCTGGTTTTTGCCCTGGCGCTCCATGTCTACCTTTTTCTTTTTGTAACTCCAACTGCACCTCATTTACAACCTCTAATTTTAGACAGCTGTATAAAGCAGAACAAAATCAGGAGAATTAAATCGGACTTATCGGAATATTTATTCATTTTGTACTATTAATGATAAATTTTGTACTGTGTGTGTGTCATTTCGCAAAAAATCATGGCGATGCTAGCTTAATATTAAGCTGGCAGAATCAATTCAAAGTAAAAGAAAAAAAAAAAAGAAAAATAATGTCAGAAATCAATAGGATTGAATTTGTACTATTTTGTACTACCAAAAAATTTGTATTTCCAAGAAATGACATATCGATCCTGCTAGCTTTATGGAGCTATTTTCAATTACCGAGTTTATTTAACACTTTGGTACTATCATGAGCTTATAGCTGGTTTCACAATTTCTCTACAAGATTTGCATATTCATTTTATAATACTTAAAACATAAATAGCCAAATTATCCATTTCTTAACTAAGATGATGAATTAAAATAAATAAAATAATTTTCTAATTCAAACTTTAGAAGAATCTTTTTCTAAAAAAAGTTTATAATAAATTTTAGAAGTAAAAAGGAACCATTTACGGCATTTTTGAGATATCAATCTACATATGAAATAATAATGTGATGTATTTACATTTATATTTTATAATTAGGTATTTTTTTCTTAAATATGTAGTAATTAAACATGCATATATACATGGAGCATATATTGGAAATAATTCGCCTTTTTCCATCCGGCGTGTGCAAATTTTTGGTAGAATGAGATACGAGCGAAAAGTTAATTTTAATCGTTGTTGCGATAGTCGCGACGAGATGTAGTCCTCTGTGGCAGTCTAATGATGGTGGTTTATCATCGCTAGTTCATTTTGCTGTCGCGCGATCACTCACACCTGTCTTGTACCTGAAACGCACTTGATACGCTTCCAGAAATGTGTAATTTACTGGCGCGTAATGGAACTAGCGTGCAGAACACGTAATAGAACTCACGCGGTTTTTCGCTCCGTTACGTCACGAAGGTCACTTCTGACGAGACACGGAGGATGAATCGTTGCTGTTAAGCGCTTCTCTCGGGTACCTTCCCGCCACCTCGAGGGAGTGCGTCCACGCGTGCAATCACAGCGCGACCTTGATAGGCCATTGCTCCAAGATCTTTACACACGGAGACAGTTATTATTACGTATTTTTCTCCTCTCTAGGAGATACGTACAGAGCCCTCCCGCGTTGGTGGGAATTTAAAAATATCGTTTCCCTCGAAGGCGGTGTTGATAAACGTCGATGGATTTTTGGAAAAATAGAGTTACATGTGCGCGTACAGGGAACACGGAACATAATAAACATATCTATTGTTTCTTTAAAATTCGGTAAATATGATTTTCATTGCCGAATGTTTGACTACCTACTTTATTAGTAAATGGAAGTAAATTTACCTATTTTTCTAATATATTAGCCGCAACATGCGCTTAAAAACAAACTTGTTTCTAATTAATTGAAAATAATACTCTAATTAATTAATAATATAATAACGAAAGCACACAATATAGAACGCATTTATCACTGTAACGCCATATAATAATGTGAGAATAAATAGCTTATTAAAAGAGATTTTAAAGCAGACACGTTAATAAAAAAAAACACAAAGTGTTTATCGAAATTTTAGTTGGACTTGCGTATTTATGTAAGATATAGCAGAATTATATTGCATCTTATGCCGACGCCCATTACTATCGGCAATGACGTTAAGTAAGGAAGTTACGCGTTAAATATGCATGCGAACAGCATCGCTTTCTCTAAAAGAAACTCCTCTTCATCACCAGCGTGAAAGCGAGACTCGCCCTTAGAATTGCTATGCGATCCTCGCTTCTCGCACCTGTTTCCCGATAACGCATTCTTGCGTCGCGATAAATTTGACGCGCAAAACTGACGTGAACATTACCTATGCGTCAAACATTCAGTAATTACCTAACGTTGTCAAGCCGGATTATGTCGCGACACCCGTGTATACCGTTTTGAAACTTTGCATCATCTCAAAAGATTTTTAACGAGTTTGCACTAATACTTTTGTACTAATATCATGGTAAAATGCACAATGCGTTCTTAAAGTTTGCCGCTCAACAATTTCTTGGAAACTATGAGCTTTAACGAAGTAACGTAGCAATAGCTACGACAAAAATGTAAGTCAAAATAAATAAGGTAATCCAACATTGAGAACTTACGTTATGTAAACGCCTCCTCTTTGTATTTGTCTTGTGTTTGTAGTCTGTTATATAAGACTGTCTTTAGAAGCGGTGATATTAAGAGAAATCAATAGAAATTTCTTCTGCAATTTTAAAAGTCAAACGAAGGTTTTAAACATGTATTATGTTCATGCAGATGTTTAGTTTTATTCAAATATTCATATAAGATGATTAACCTATCGCATCATGATGCAAATAAAAAATTGGTTGTAACGTGTAAGTTACTTACTAAGCTTGTTTCTTTTATCACTAGCTTTAAAAGAAATATATATGTGTGACAATATCTAATATATGTTTCCAGTGACATTTCTATCTTTATTTTCAAAGGCAACATTTCTATGTTTTGTCCATTCTAAGCAATTTATCAGAACTTATCTATTTATCAGATTCCGATAAATTTCCTCTATAAGATAAATTTTTTTTTACAATTATCCGTGCGAAAGTTATCAAAAGCGTAAGGAATGTAAGAATATGATTCAACGTTTGCAGCAAACAAAAAGCGTACTTTTAAACGAATCTTGATTTACGGAACAACTCGTAAATCTATTTCACCTTGCAATTCTACCGAGTGCGCGGTCTAATTGTTAACACATGTATTTAGCACTTTGCGCAATTCTTAACCAACATTTCCAATCATGATCACGCGAGAAAAATAAAGAGAGACAAATATAGACTTTTGCACATCTTATGCGGTGTGAGACGAGACTCATCTGCGTGACGCATAATTCGCGTGCATAAAGAGAAACCAACGCACATATTTCTTTGTAAACATCGCTTGCGCATTTTTTTTTCTGGTTGTGCGATTAGTAGCAGTTGCACTTTAACGCGAACGTAAGTTGAATACAAAACATTTCATTGTACATTTCAACATATTTATTTCTATCTGTAGCATTGTCGATGCGAAATTGGCTTAATTCTTTGAGATAATAGGAACGACATAATAATAGGAAAGACGTCAAAGACATATTAA
>NW_017304406.1:831671-835677 GCF_001594115.1 Trachymyrmex septentrionalis | reverse complement strand
ATTGTCGATGCGAAATTGGCTTAATTCTTTGAGATAATAGGAACGACACGATAATAGGAAAGATGTCAAAGACATATTAAATTATTATTATTATTATTAACAAAATAATGCTGATAATATGAGAAATAATATTGACAATATTAACGAAAGCAAGTCTACATCTAATTATTTAAACACACACATGTGATGTCATAGACAAGACAATAAAAGACTATTAAGTTAAATAGTCAATTACGTAATTATCGGTTTTTCACTATTATCATGATATAATGTCTGTTTTTATACTAGCTTGATTTTTATACTTGGATACGATTTTAATATTTTGTCTTCTAAATCGTGTATAACCAATGCATATCAGACAGCTGTTCATAAAATGTTCATATCGTCGGGATAGAATTGACTTGATTTGATGTCCGCGATCGTCATGTAGCATTTATCGTTAGATAAGAATGCACTCTATTCATTATAGCGAAGCGAACGAGGCAGCCCGTTACGTTCGCGTTGGGATGAGGCGTAGATTGCAGGAAGGCCTGCATCAGCGTTAAAGTGCATTATAGTGTCCTCGGTAGCGCACGGTTGTGTCCTAATTCGGTCGTCGTTGTCGTCACGAAGTGGACCCCAGCCGTCTGCAGGACGTGCAATTGCATAACGGACTTGACTGCATGTCGGTTGGACTTACTACGAGTGGCTAGTAACTGCACTAGTGACGTTTCTGGGGCAAAGAAGTCCTTCGCTGCGATTCTGGTATTGATGCACGGTCAGATTAGTACATTTACTCTAAGAGAGCCGATCCTATTAAATCGGAAGAGGGTATTATAGACGAGGATGTTATATACGATGATCTTTCATATAATAATTACGAAATGAAAATACGCAGAAAGTACTTCTAAAAGTAAGTTTTGGAAACATCTCTATGACAAAAGTTTATATCTCTATATAAAGTTTCTTTATATTATATTAGAAAAATGTAAAGAAACTTTTTTTTTGCAATTGTGCTCAATTTGATTCTCAAATGCATATCTTGATAACGAGAATTTTAACTACATACATTGCATTTTGATGGTTCAAATTTTGTTTTTTGGATGTTTTTTTTTTTTAAATTATTGTTAACAATAAATCAAGACCTGAGTATAAAAATGTAGAACTATAGAAAGTTTTTTTAATTATAAAACTTTCTATAGTTCTATATTTTTATATAAATTACAAAATATTCTATATTTTTATATAAATAATTTTCTATACTTTTATATAAATTACACACACAAAAATAAATGATTTCGTGATTTCACGTAGATACGAAATATACAAGCGTAGGCGTAACTAGAAATTATATTATCGAAAAAGGAAAGAAAGAGAAACGAATTAAGGCAATGGGTAAACTGGCTTTTAATTTCTGAAACGTACAATATAACTGCCGTTTTAACGCGTTCAGCGTCTGTTAATTACAAGCTTTGAACGCGTTAATTAAACGTATAACGTGTTATAGCGACCATGCATTAAGTGCTGTGCCGATTTCTCCTGATCGAGTAACTCCTTAGTCTACGTAATACAAAATGCTTAAAGGAGATTGCCAGCGTGGTTCGGAAATGTGGCATTGGCTTGGCCTTGCACGACTTTGTTCCGTTTGCGCAAGAACGAGCGCGAACTCGGAGCTCTTTGTCATCGCCATTTCAACGACATGCAAGACTTGCCGTTGAAATTGAAAATTTATCCTTATCTAACTTGCTGTTATTGTTTTCAAGATATTGACTTTCTTCGATGCGTTTCTCTTCATCGAATCGATTTTCGAAGTATACCCGCGATCGATCCGCGACATCGAACCCTACATTGCTCCAAGGCGAGGGGAAAGCGCAGCAACCTGTATATAGTGAAAGAGAAAGGCCACGGGAAAGGATACGTACTATGATAGAGGCGGTTCGATCTCTTCTCTTGGTGCATCAACACGGTGACCTTTTGTTGTTACGAAAGATTTAATACTTACGATTAGCGCCGTGCGCGAATAGAGAAATACATTATTGGTAAGATGCCGCACGACGAGACAATCGACGGCATAATCGTATTTCCGTATCCAACTAATAGAAAATGATAGATAGATAGAGGGAAAGACTCTTTCGTGCTGTCAGAATATTCATTTGAATGTATAAACAATTGTCGACTTGGGCAAGTTGGTCCCACAATTAATCAAAACACGTGATTTTATCCGCTGATAAGACTCTATGAAGACATAGGTTGAATATTTCTCTCAAAATTTAATTTTAAATATATATTATTCACTTCTTAATTAATTTGCATAATTTGATTACATTTCTTGAAGATTTTCTTGAAGGGAATTTGATAGTCATTTTGAAAACGTTATCTCTTCTTAGATGTTTGATCTTTTCATAATTTTAAAACTTTAATAATATAACGTTCATAATATAGCTAATCGTTTTTGTGACGAAACTTTAATTAACTTCTATCAAATGTACTTTCTGTAACTTTTACCGACAATGTCGTTATCTCTTTGTACGTCGTTGCACAGTTTTTTTACTATATAAAATACTTGCGCAACGACGCTGTAATGATATCGACACTCATTAAGAGTTACAAAATAGGGCAGCAGGGTGATCGTATAAAATATGAATAAAAGCAAAAAAAAAAGACGATGGAAAAGCACATTTTGTGACGAGGAGAAAACATTTCTATTAGACTCTTATTAGAAAGACTTACGAAGATTATTACATATTGAATTTAAATACCCAGACAGAGATTCAGATGGTATATTATTCTTCTCATAACATAAAGAAAGGTTGACTCACGATTGTACAAAGGACGAGAGATCGTTTTTTTTTAATCATTTCGTTATTATTCCGTCGATAATGAATGTTGTGAAGGAGCCGGTTTCTAATAATTGATCTTTTATCCTCGTTCAACTTATTTGCGTTAATATACATAAAATGTCAACCTATTAATAATTAATTGCGCATATATACGCTACCAGTATTTTTTTTGTGACTTTTGTGTCGTCATGCAAAGAAGAAAACAGAATCAGTCATACGCTCATATTGAATAATGTTACACAATAATTTTGTTAACAGCATTATCTATGGTACCAATGATCAATATGTTACATTAAAGATAATGATCATTAACATCTGATTAGAATTATTATTGTTCGTAATATAAACTTGACTCTGTGTATTATAAAAAAATTCTACCGAAGCAAAACAGATGTTTAGTTTCTTTGTTTAAAAAAAGAAATATTGCACTCCATCCTTGATTTTAATGACCGACGAACTATAATTTCATGCTTGATGAATACAGAAAGAGAACAAAAGAAGAAACATGTTTAAGAACATTTTATCAATGTCGATAAAATAACACTTATACAATTATTTTAAAAATCTGACTGTTTGAAGAGAAAAATATAAATTTTCGTTGTTTCTTGATAGTTTATCAAGTATTTCTATCTAAACTCAATTTTAATCGTTAATTAACACTTTTATCATAGATATGTCAATTTACTGTTGGTAGTGATTGCTTAAATATTTCATTTTTCGCAGACCGTTCTTTTAAACAATAACGATGTAGCAATGCACCAATAATTCAGCGTATGCCAATGCGACGGCAACTGACATAGAACATCCGGCCAGCATTAATTACGCTTGTAAGTTTCATAGCTAGAATGATGCGAAAATAGTGCTTTAATAATTTATTTCCGATGTGCGCTTAAGGGCGATAAATAAGTAGAGCGATCACGCGAGGAAACGAGCATGAAAATGGATTACGATGGTCGACCGACCTGTCGTTAACGTCAGTGATTCATGATGTTAGAGGAGTACTGAAAGAATAACGCCTTCCACACATGTCGACAGTATTCCGCGAATTTATGACTCGTGCACTTTATGATAAGGGTGCGCATGCATCCTTTATGGTGAGGTACAGATTAACACGCGCAGTTTAAGACACATTCGCGCGCGTGTATAATTTTTAAATTACATCGAGGTAGAGCTTTAGTTATTTGCAT
>NW_017304406.1:825117-831571 GCF_001594115.1 Trachymyrmex septentrionalis | reverse complement strand
GTTATTGTATCATAAAGAAAAATATTCTCAAAGGTTTACGTTGCAAATAATTGCAATATATATATAAAGCAAATAATTTTAATTTAAAAAATCAAAATTGAACGAAAATTTATGTAAATTTAATTTATTTTTAAACTGATTTTAATCTAAAAGTAAATCTGAATTAATAGTTTACAAAAAAGCTTTGTAATATTTTTTGCTTTAGTAATCATAAAGCTTTGAGAATATTTTTCTTTATGATACAATAACCTTAAAAAGCCGCATTGCTTAATTATAAAGTACGTTTAATTATCCGAAATATTTTTATGTAATTTTACAAGAAAAAAAATTTGCTTACCGTTGTTTGGTATGCGAGTGACACATTCCGAGTTTTTTTTACGCTTGCTATTAATAAAGTTAGTTAAAGGTGAGGAATTTCGCAAGGACGCGTAGCGTCTTCGAGAGACTAATATATTATAAAGATAAAATCTATCCGTAGATAGTCATCATGCGCACACTATGAAGGAAACTAATGATACTTGCAAAAAATATTAAATGACATCATACTAAGTAATGACAGTTGTATTGACAATTCCGAGGTCGTTTGTTTCAGCAACTACTTTGCTAAATAATTTAGTTAATTTTCTTGCAAATATTGTACTTACAGATTATACAAAAATTTCTTAATCAAATTATTCTCTCACATATGCCAAATAAGATGAAAGGAGTGCACTGTAAGGTAGGATTTTTGCAAAATGCGAACATCGGATTGCGGTTATGCGATCGATTCGTGCGGATAAATGGAGGTAGTCACGGCATGATCGACAAGTCGCGCAAAATTGCGCGATTAATGATGAATCGGTCAAATTAACGGTAATGATAAACGATTACTTTAACGATGAACGTTGTAGAATCAGATCAAAGGATTATAAATCAGGATCAATTTCTGACGAACGATCAAAGTCGTTCTATTCCGTAGTTTAAACGGTTTGACTATCACGAAATATGCTATTATTTCTATCCAAACTGCTTTTAATAGATCTTAATTTTAACATGCATAAATTCAAAGATTGAATGTGAAAACAAGTTTTAATAATTTTTAACATAATAATTTTGAAATAATGGAAAGTTTTTTTTTATACCTTTGAATGACTTTTTTGTTTTCATTCCAAACTTTCAATTATTGCATAAATTTAACTTGCTTATATTACTAGAATCATTAAAGATTTAAATATTACATATTTACGATTCTTTCAGACACACACATATATTTACATAATTTCTACGATATTTTATAGCAGACATTTATTTTCGACTTTAAAGTTAATGTTAATTATGCAAATTATCGACAACGTAGAATCAATTTATTACAATTTTGCAATAAAAGCATGTTTACATTAAAAATTTTTCTTTAAATTAATTTATATAAAAATTATGCCATTAATTGTCAATGTAGAATTGGATTTAATTAAATTATCTATGGCACAAAATTGCGCGAGCCAAATATAATTATCATTTAATGTAATCTAAACGTAGTTATTTTTCCATAAGGCAATATTTTATAATGTCATACAAAAAAACCAAAACTTATTTTAAAGATTTACTGCCCTTAAAAATGGAATCACAGAATTATACATGAAATAGAATTTATAATAAAGAAACGTAATAATATCTTTTTTTTTTGTTATAAAACATAATACATTTAACTGACATATTCTATAAATTATTCTACAAATCACATGCTATAAATGCCAGTATCTTCGATTATCCCATTAGCAATAATGATACTATTCTTGTTAATCGTAAAATTATTTGCACTATTAACGAAGATTATATTTCGAAATACACGTTTTTCGCAATACAACTGTGTGATTTATCCCAGTCTAAATTTAGTCGTAATATTTATGATCCTTAAATCGCGAAGTTGCAACGCCGTTGTAGTTGTAACATAAGACTTTCGTTTCTTATACCGTGGAAAAGTATCCTACTTTTACACGCTCCTCCGCTTTTACTCCGTATACTCGATTTGAACTTCAGTGCCTATTGTATTCTTAATTAAACTTCCGCGTCGCGATCTATTATTTAATCATCATGTAACATTATTGGGCACAATTTACTAGAAGACACAAATACTTGAAAAGATAGACGCATTTGTGTGCACAAGTAATATCGCATGCAAAGAGAAGCAATCGCTTTTGCATGCGTTGCTTTGTTATGCATTGATATGTTGAATATTGCAAATTTCATCGGTATTTTAGCTTGCCAGGCTCCAAGCAAAGCTTTATTGTTGTATCTCGTAACGTGATATTCCTATCCCGTGTATTGATCATAACATTTCGGATAGTCCTCTGTCGATCATCATATTTCGGAAGTAATATATAAGAATATATACAATACTTATACAATATTGCGTATAAGTATCACGAATGTTAATTTAAGGAAGATATTTTCTAATTTATTTTATGTCATTTTGCAACAGATTTGTGAGAGATTTATACATTTATCCATTTTTACTAATAGGAATACTATAGAATAATAAGATAAAACAATGAACAATGTATCTATATGATTGTCTATTTCATTTGTCCTATCTTTTTTTTTTTTGGAGATTCTATTGAGAATATATATGTAATTAAAGAAAAAGGATTATCAAGAATGAGTTACAAAGTGTGACAAAATCAATGATGCAATGGTGTGAATTCGTAAAATTTATTGCCCACTTTTATAAATTCTTGCTTATACTATATTGAGATAGTACTCTTCTCATAGTTCTTTTCGCATATCAAAGCATCTTTCTCAGATGGATTACGGCATCGCGAATAGGGTCTTTGAGACGATCGTAACAGTTGACATGACGCGAATAATTACATATGCTGCTCACCGCTTGTTAATATTTTGCAATATAAAACTATTGTCAGATCAATACAATCACTATAATGGAGAAAATGGAGAAATGGATTTGACAAACGATTACTGAAACCGTTCTGAGGCTTCTGACCTGCTTATCGACTTAAGCAAATGATGACGTAAATCATCAAGCAATAGCATATTTAAATATACTAATACAAATATGAAAATTTGTTATTTTTAATTGCTGTATGTGATCAAATACTAAGGGCAATAATGCTGCAAAAGTTAAAAATTTACTTTTATTATATATTTATAAGAAAATATTATTTGTTTTGTTTAAGTAAAAAAATTTTACTAATCTTTGATAAGATATTATATGTAGTATACTTAGTTCTATTACGCGATACTTAGTACTTTACAAGTTAAGATTAGATATCTTTATGTTAGTTTGAAAACATTAATGTGTTTATAATTCATTCATTCTTGTTTGTTTTCGCTTAGATATCATATTATAGTATCAATTTATCTTTAGTCTATATTGCAAACTATGATAAATACAATATTATTATATTATATAATGTAGAGCACAATAATTTAATAATATACAAAATATTAATAATCTAATTTGAGATTGAGGAAATAATAAGACTTTTAATTTCAAATTTAAATTAATGGAAAGATTAAATTAATACGTTTCGTAGAATATTGTGTGCTGGAAGTTAATACCAAAGAGAAAATATCCAACAGTGCTGTTGGTGCTAATATTAAGGAAATCCCTTGAAACGATTATTGTCTGTAATGATGATCGTGACAGCCATGTCCCAGTTGCTTCGCTTGCGGACCACGTGCACTCTATTGTTCCTTTCGTTGGGAAGACCTTACCTAAGATATATCCTGTCATTTTTCTTCAATGAAGATCTATGGGCTGCGCGATTGAAAATCTGACATGCAATTTTACACGCAAAAAACTTGCAACAATTTAATACAACAATTTTCATTACATTAATAATACAAAATTATGAGAGCGTTTCTCAATCATCTCATATTACTTTTTAATTGCGTACATTCTGGAAATTAATTAAAATAACTAAAAAAATAACTCAAATTTTATGAATTATCGAGGTTCTAATAAGTTAAACTAATTTTTTCTCTATCCATTTACGACTTTATGTATCTATGCTTTATATATACATGTGCGTGTGTGACTAATTGCCATTTGTTCCGTTTACTTTCGATTACAAAATATAATTCACCATCTTAAATAAAAAAATTTAAATAAAAGTGTTTAAATTTATGTATTATATAAATTATGAACAATGATAAAATATCACTTTATGAAATTACTGTATCATAAAAAAGATCGAAATTCCATTAATTGTTAAATCCGTTATTAAATTTCTTACTTAGTTTGTTACTAATTGATAAAAATTTATTTATTTCAGACAGATGGTATCGTATTAAAAAAAAAATATAAATGAACGAAAATAATGGATCCCCCTGCCTGACCCTGTAACTAGGATAAATCTCCTTCGAAAATTCTCCATCCACCTTTATTCTTAGTCGTCTCTGTCGTTTTAAAGTACAAGGTACGTAAATAACTAATCATTTGGAGAAAAGTCGCTCCGCTACAAGACATGAAGTTTTACTTATAAGATGTGGTTCTAAAGATTAATCACGTAGATTTTATTGGACGAGTAAATCGTTTCGATCAATCTATTTTTATTCAATAATTTAATTCAGTTTAGGATATATTTGGTCGATAGAGATCATATGATTTATTCACGCCGTCGATAGACACTGCTTTATCCTTTAAATTCAGTTGAGAAAGTTGCCGGGATCATGATTTCCTGTGCTATTCGCTGTGTAGGTCGCACTGGGATCCTTTTACTCTCATACCATATATCTCACGATTCTTCCCGTATATTCACAACGATTAGATGTCTCCGAACCGATTTCGCATCCGCAACGTGATCATTTTTCGATGCAATCGGATAGTTAATTATAGCTTGATTTCCTGATGGCGCGTCGACAATTTCGATGAGGAAATTTCAATGAGCCGCTAAATTTTTACCATTTGTAAGTTTTTGAAATAAAATTTATAATTTATTAATAATTTATCGTCTATTTTAATGAAGTTAAATCTAACTCATGGATGATTATAAAAAATATGATCTTTTAAAATATGTCGCTTTCCAATGTCTTTATAATTTCATATATAATTTTTTATACCTGAAAAACATAATAATATATACATAATAAAAATATAAAAATTTCTGATATAATAACATATATAAAGATATTTATATAAACATTTTTACATAAAAATATTTATTTATTAGAATTATAATTTAATGATAAACTATCATGATTTCGTTATTAAAACTCAAAAAGAATAATTTAGAATTAAGAGAACTTAAAAATTCGGAGTTTTGGAGGATCAAAGGAAAGGAACATCTGGTTATTCGAGAGAGAAAGAAAAGTTCTGAGAACTTGTTTCGCTAATTATTACATCCGGCTGTTATAGATAACGAGTTAAAGAGTTTTTTTAATCATTCAGACCTAATATTTTGTAAGAGATATGATAAAATAAAAAATAAGATCCTCGATCAAAAAAACGGTGACTTAAATAAAAATATGTTTAGGTCTCCTCTTTTTGTAATATTAAATTATTAAGAAATACACACACACACACACACACACACACACACACACAGAGAGAGAGAGAGAGAGAGAGAGAGAGAGAGAGAGAGAGAGAGAGGATGTCATTAAATTACGGCACCATCCATCCTGAGATAGATAAAGCGGACTAAACTAAGCCGAAAAATCCTGTATCATTTTGCGATTTTCGCAATGGTTAACAAGATATTAATTACTAAAAGTCGCTAAATATTGGTTTTTAATAATTTTTTCAAATACTATCAACTTTACAGAAAAATAGTAAAAGATAAAAAATGTTTATTTTTTTCTTATAAAGTTCTGAAAATTTTTTCAGAATTTTTTCAGAATTTTTTAATATCATATTTTTTTATGGTAATAAAAATAAGAAAATGCAATACTAAAAAGTTGATTAAAAAATTCTGAAAAAATTCTTAAAGTTCTATGAGAAGAAAATTAATGATTTATGTCTCTTGCAATTTTTCTGTAAAATTGATAGTATTGTATTTGAGTAAAAAATTATTGAAAACCAATATTTAAGGATTTTTAGTAATTAATATCTCGTTAATCATTGCGTAAATCGTAAAATGGTAGATGACTGTTCGGTTCAGTTTAATCCGCTCTACCTGCTCAGGATGGGTGATGCTATAATTTAATGACACCCTATATAGAAAAAGAATATAGAAATCGATAAGGACTGTTTTTTTTTCTTTTTCCATTACTTATTGAATTATTGAAGAAGATGAAAATCAATTCTGAAATATATTTTTGCATCCATTATGTATAGTCGCGACTTGTCGCCCTATAAAGGAGTTACACATACATGATGTCTACCCTGCCACACAAAGACATCGCCTCTTCTTCGAACTTAGTTGGTGTAGACGCTGTTTTCTTATGACTTCCCATATGTTCCCCAATACCCTTGGATCCCGGAGGAATCTCCCTTCCCATCATGTTAGTTGACCAATCG
>NW_017304406.1:809119-825017 GCF_001594115.1 Trachymyrmex septentrionalis | reverse complement strand
CTCTCTCTCTCTCTCTCTCTCTCTCTCTCTCTCTCACTCACTCTCTTCGAACTCCCCTCTTGATTCTCGAACGGCCCCCTAGTCGAAGACTTCGTCTGGCGTCTGGCGGCAGTTGGGAGCGAGACGCCGACACGATATACGACGAGTATTTTTGTCCCGAATTTGTCGAACTCCGGAATGCAATTTAATTTTTCATTAACGTGTTTCTCATGTTATTGTACATAGACAATTTTATGAAGTTAAAAACCTGCAGTCTCTTGATATAAATAATTATCGCTATCGGGTTAAACGAGATAGGGTTTGGAGAACGAGAATGTGCCGGCTGATGTAGAGGTGCGTGTAACAAGTCCTTGTATGTGTGTGTGTGTATATATATATATATATATATATATCCTTTCGAGTACCGGCGACCGGCGACCGGCGATTGGCAACCGGCCTCTAACAACGACTTTTGAATGCTCCAACTGAATCAGATGACGCACGAAGGATAGAGAAAGATCGATGAATCCAAAAAGCAAAAAGTTGATTGTATTCGGCTTAAAGCCTGTCAACGTCATCATCATATTCACAAAGAACAAGTGACGATGAGCGATAATTTGTACGTGTTTGCGGGCGATCGTTCAATGCGCAAGAAGGAATCGCGAGAATTGTAAGATCGAAGTACATCGAGCTTGCTTCCAGCGTCCTTCTTCCCATTCAGGCACGTCGCATTCATCCGGCGCAGCGGCGGCAACAGCAGCCGGTACGCACGCATACCCATATACTCATACACATTTATATATACACATCTATATATATATGTATATGCATATATATATATGCGAATAGTCGGGAGAAGAAAGCGCGTGCGGTTCGTGTTTTGTCCTTTAACGAGTGTTGTTTTCTTCGGGATATCCGCGGTTTCAGAAGAAGAAAACATAGTGGATACTACATAGTGATCGCCAATGCATTCTTCCTGATTCCGAGGTGGACCAGCGAAAGATAAGAACGAGAAGGAACTACGAGATGACGTGATACGCCAATGGAAGAGGAATGCCGGCGTATTAACGCGGATCCGTTCCTCTTCCCTTGATAACGGAGGTCGTCATCGAGTGTCACGGGATGCGACCCGGGCACCCCGGGACGTCTTCTGGACGGATTCGAAAGGCTGACGATCTCTCGACCAGGCTGATCCTGACGGTCACGATCGATTCATTTCTCTATATTTTTCGTAAGTAGAACGTAGAAATAGCCAGTGGCTATAGGAAATGATCCGACTTGTATGTTTTGCAATCCGGATTGGTTCGACATCGAAATAATATTCCGTTGGAGAGTAACACTATTTAAAGTTTTTATTTCATATGGCTATAAAGCACTCGATGTAACGGTATCCGCTACTGGATATCGAGATTTAGTTTGATAAGTAGGAATATTACTTTTTGATGTATTCATAAAAGTTTCAAGTTTTTAGGTTTCTTAATATACCATTCACGATATATACTCGATTCCATTCCCAACCTTTCGAATACGTTTTTTCAGATCTATTCTTGACGAGTCATCGAAAACTTGAGAAAATTAATAAAAAAAGATCCTCTCTCTCTTCAAGGAGAGATATAAATTTATGTAAGCACATTTAATAAATGTAAATATAAATTTAAAGTCAGTCTAAACAAGAATTAGAGAAACGATCTATTTAATCAAAGAATTTACGTTGCGATTGATAGCCATAAGATTGACGAAAATTTCGTGATGCAATTAAGTATCGATCGTTTTGATGGTTTCGTGAACGAAGTGACTGCCTGAAGAAATTACCGTTAAAGCGATCGTGACCTCGATTTGCTTTTACTGGATTCTGTATATCGATCCGTATTTCTGCGGCTATGCCGAAATAATTTGATTGAATTTGTTGCGTTTCAATCGGAATTAGTAATATAAAGATGGAAAATTCATATTTTACACTTATCGATTAAAAATTAAGATGCGTGCGATCACGCGAAGGACATCGAATGTTCATCTTTTTCCTTCTCTCAGAGAAATCAGGAACTGTATGTACACGCATCGTACGTCCGGTGCATAGAATTTCGTCGAATACCGTTCGCGGCCGCACGCTACAAATTATGAAAGTGTGTGAAAGCCTAGAGAAGAGCTAAATACGTGGCTCTCGTTCAATCGGCGAATATCACATGATTGTACGCTTTAATGACCCGATTCAATCGATTTTAATGACGTCAATTGAAAAACGAGCGAAGGATTCAATTTCCGTTATCGGCGAATATAATGAGAACGCGATAAATTCATACACAGTAAACCGGCATTTTACCGGCATTTTATTAATCGACGGATTTTACAAAAAAAACAGCCTTGATATTTCTTTCACGAGTCATCGATAGCGAAGCAGGTTTTTATTTGTTACAATTTTTTTTTTATTTTTAACATTATAGCTCTAACTTTTTAAACATTTTTGTGTTAATTCTGATTGTAAAAAAGTTTGCAATTCGTCGTCAATCGAGTGATATCTAATTAGCCGTTACATTTGTTCAATTACTTTTAATTTATGGAAGTTGAATAATTAATATTTATATTATTATTCAACTGTCGAAGGACAAGTGCGATCTTTGCATGCCGGATCGCTGTTCTTATGCGTAATTTACGCTGGATGCGAACAAAGGAAATGGGTTACAAGTTGATAACAATAACATATTATGAGTTATGATGCAACCTATAGATATTATCTATCAAGAAAATTATAATATAGCATCTGATGTCTGTAACTGATCGACGTAACGCCATCGCGATATAAAATAATGCTATCGTGGCTCTTTATTATAATTGTTTATCGTCAACAGCGTATGGTCACTGTTAAACATTTTTGGAACATTTGATGTTACGAATATTAAAGAATTGCGGTACGCAAAATGCAAACTTAGACATATTTAATATTCGTTAAATACAAAATGCCGTAGACTTACATTCTTTCGTTCAAATAAACAAGTTGATAATTGCTCCGATTCTAAAAATAAATATTTTATGCAAATTTCCAGTGTAATACTATTAAAATATTCTTAGAACACGGAATATAGACGCATAATCACACAAGATACACAATAAACACACTTTTTTTTTTTTAAATTTTATTAGTATCTTCGTAATATTTACTATGATGTAGTATGAAAGGTCACTGTTATCTTTTAATTCACGAAGGTTAACTAGTTTAAACAATATATTAAGAAACTTTATTTTTAGACCGCATATGTGAGAACACAATCAATACTAAAAATTAAAGGCCTATAACGAAGCTGGATTTATTATGCTTAGAATAATTCAATCTTGAATTATTATATGTACTTGCATATATATCATATTTGTAGTCCTTTTAAACTGCGCGCCGAATTGTTTTTCCGGACTATAAACTATTTTAATAATCACGAATTAAATTGACAAGCAATTTTTTTTTTTATAATTTGATACCCAAGCAAGTATCATACAAGTACATACATAGTAGATATATATAGTAATTCAAGATTGAATTATTTTAAGCATTCAAAGATCCAGCTTCGACCGTTGAAGGTCTTTAATTTCTAGTATTAACTAGTTTAATTTACTAGGATTTATCCAAAGATAACTAATTATAATTAAAATTATATATTAGCTTCTTGAATAAGAGTGTATGAGATGCGACGATCGATAAATCATAATCATCTATTATGTACTTGCACTAATCATTTTCAAGAGATGATAACAGGTAAACTTTATTCGTAGAGAAATTGACGTATAAAGACCAATATGCACGACTAAGCTTGACCCCCGGCTCTCGTCTTGATAACGGTTGTACGATCCAAGTATTACAACCTGACATCCCCGATAAAGTCGGTCGTAGCGCAACAGGCGCGTCACGTAATATTGCACATATTGCATCTTCACGTACTAACATCATTTGACGTACCTACGAAGAGTAACATGGCAGAATCTAAAGTTAAAAATATAAAGTTAAAAATTAATTTTTTATTTATAAAACTATCGGCAACAATATCATCTTGGAAAGTCCTCTTGAAGATGTCACGATTTGTGGCAAATTTTATATTTTCTCATCTTTTCTCATTTCTTAGAATTTGAAATTTATGTGAAATTTATACACACATGATTCAGATGATTTAAATATCGTTGGTAACGACGTTACACGAAAACCGAAATGCGTTTACACGTTAGTAAAGTAAATAAAAATAAATATATTCGCGCGTGAAAGTTGCATACTTGCCGGGAAAAGACAGTTGTCAAGAGATATTTTGAATCTCACTCGTGCAGTAAATAGGGAAAAAAATGATCGCTCGATCGCCGTCTGTCTCCGTCTAAGACTCGCGCCTTTCGTCGCAAACGATCGGATAAAAGCCGAGTGGCACCCATGTCGGTCGAATCAAGATTGCATCCACACGAGAGAAGGATCGTGTGCAGTTATCCCTCGACAAGATGATGACGTGCGTGCGGCCGGCAATTTAAAGTGCCATTTGCTTCCTGTGATAGGGAACAACGGCCTCGTTTCGACATTCAATGCGTTGCCGTTAAGTATTTACGCTTTAATTGCCACGGTATAATACGAAAAGTAATTTACTAAACTACGCGTTTATGCTGTATGAAATCGTATATTTGGCTAAAAGAAAAAGAAAAGAAAAAAAAAGGGAATAAAAATGGTGTGGTACAAATTAAGAATAGCGAGTCTTATCGGAGCGTGACGTCCTTCAGGGTGTGCTGAAGGGAATCCTAAAGACGTCTGTTTTACCGATTAGGATTACACAGAAGTAGGATTTACACACAGACGATTTATGTGTCAGTGACACATCACTATCTCCTATTATATTAATATCCCACGCACATAAACATATATATATATATATTTTTTTTTTTATAGCGTTTTAATTGGACTTCTAAGTCCAATTTTAAGAACTCCACGTTGTTTCTTCGTGCAATCTACTAGTCTGTAGACTACTATTTCGTAAGTACAGATTGCACAACTTTTTATATCAAGCAAATGTTGTTAAGACGTGACAGCTCTAGAGCGCTATATTGAATTAAGAAATGGTAAAGATCTCAATCAATGTGTATATTTTAATCCTGGAAAAGAATTTTCGAATCTATAGAAGAGAAGTTTAATCAGTAAAACAGATATTTTTAGAATCCTCTTAAAGCGAATTTTACAAACTTTTAGAAATTGAAAAATGGTAATTTAAAAAATAAACACGTAAAAGTTAAAAATACATGACACAGAGAATAAAAGAAGCAAAGCAAATAAATATGCATAAGAATATCAACATAATTTGTTTTTTAAACTAATTTCTTAAAAGCACAATTAATTAAATGTTTTCTAGTTTTTTAAAAAGTATTAATATAAATCTATTTTTTTAAATTTCTTATCAAAGTAATACAATTCAATAGATAATGTAGAACATTCTATAAGTTATCGCGCCATTACGTAATACTAGTCAACGACATTCGTTTCTATTTTGAATTGCTTGAAATATGAAGGAAATCAGGAATAAATCAAATCTACTATAGAGTAGAAGGATTTCAAACGCAAGTTTTATGATCACACTTGTAAGCTTTAAATGCTGTAGAAACAGGATATTAAACTATTCACTTTCAAACTATATGTGCAATGACAAAATTAGGCATGCATGAGTATTCTTGCAGAATAATAAGTAAATTATTCTGTAAGTAATTATTGTTATCTGGTATTGAAATCTGGTACAGAATATGCATTTAAACAACTAAAAAAATATTCATATAACTAAAGTATACTCATCATGAGTATATTAATGTCATTCGAACATAACAGACATTATATAGATATGCACGTTCAGTTGTCATGAAACGATACCGGTTTATGTCATCGTTCGTGAAATAATTGATTCTGATTAAACTCAAGTACATATTTTCAGGATTCTGATATATATTTACTCCAGATTTGATTATAATCGACATTATTAATTATTTTGCAATGTGCGAAAATTTCATGCTAAATATATTATAGCATCATTGGGTTTCTCGAATTATTATTCGATTATACGAAATAACAGCGGAGGTTTAGGTTTTGGATCATGCAGAGAACGGATATTTAGTCGAATGATTCTTTAACCGTTGCTATTACTGCTATTCCAATCGCACGATGCAACGGATTCTGCGAAATTCATTGGTCCAAGCCGGACAACTGTACGTAAACCGTTCGCTTAAACTTCGCAGATATCGTAACTGTACGCGGCATAAGTGATACATAAATTCGCATGGAGAATTGGATCTAGCGAATCATAAATGCGCTTTTAAAATATTATATATAGCTTTGATTTATTAACGTTGTTATGCACTGCAACAGAAATTTTTTTTTTAAACTTATCCTAGATAAATTATTATTAACATATCAAATGAAAGTAATTATCTCATGATTAGGAAGATAAATCGCGTATTTTAAATTATAAATTTGTTATCTGAATTATAAATCGTTATTACGTCTTGCATAGACTTAAGATTAATATAATCTTAAGATAATAAATATTTAATATTAAGAAGAATAAAACTGAGAAATAGTAGAGTTTTTGAAATATCTTAAAAATAATTTGACAGTACATATATTTTATTATTGTTACGTTATTTAATTTATTTTTTTATTAATGCGTAAGATGTTAAATTTAATACTTTTGTAACATAATAAATTTGAGAAACGAATGTATTATTAGCATCCTTCTTATTCTTGAATATCAATTATATAATTGGTACTATATTAAGTTTAAAGAAATTATTATCAAGTCATGAACGTCATAATATTCATTTATGCTGCGACAATACATAAGTAATTATGAATATCGCGTCAATTAATTGACGTGTTTAGTTATCTATCTCATATCTGCTATTATACAAAGAAACACATAATGCCATACTATGTCACCGTGTAAAACATACATATAATAAATGAGCCCCGGAATTGCGTGGCACCGACGAGAGCGTGCTGTATTGAATCAAAAGAGTTCCCGTTATACTTTACTTGATATACGCGGCACGTATGTATGTGTTGTGTACCACCAATTGCAGACGATATTGCACGACAGAATGCTATCTCGCTCTCGAATCGCGAAGATCGACGATGGGACGAGACTGGTGAAATCGTTTGCTATAGAGCGTCCCCACTGTTCTATTCGCGCCACGATCTATCCTTCTCTAGATAGATTACCCCCCTTTTTTCTCTTTCCTTCTCCCCTCGCACAATTAGGGTTAATTAGCACGCGTAAGCGAGAAATCGCAATTGGAGCAGGCGAACGTACCGAGCCAGCAGTAACAGCAGTAACAGCATCACTCGCTCTCTCTATTCGACTTTCCACAAAATCGTCCTCGCTGGACTGCACACATATGTCGTCATTCCTCCTGTCTTTCTCTCGAGCGAGCACACTGAAACCGGTCTAATTTCGATGATTTCAATTCTCGGAGCTACGTGTTATGGAAGAATGGAGCTTTGATATAAAATAGCGCAATAAGAGAGTTAGGCAAGCGTCATTTTATGATACATGATATTAATTATCGCGCCGCGCCGCATGAAACAAACGTGAAGGGTAGTTTTTTACTTTTTTCGAAAAAATAAATAAATGAATAATAAAATTCGATAAAATTTTCGTTTTTCTCTTTTTAATGTAGAAACGCAAATTAAAATTTTAGCTTGTGATCAATTTTTATCATTAATAAAAGTAATTATATGCCAGTGTATTAAATCGTTTCTACATTTATCGAAGCCTGAACTCGTTGAAAGTATGCCAATTATTATTGAATCGCCTCGATATATTCACCGTGTGGAATTCTAAAGCTCAGCGGTTATATGGTCAATTTAAATAATATTGGCGATTTTGTGGGATAACTGGCGTAGAATAACTTCTTTAACACTCTCCATCTTTCGCTGTAGTGGTTAGCAATGGAAGAAGAAATCGCGGAGGTGCGATGGAATTACATAAGACGGAGAATGCAGATGTATCTTGTACGAGCACGCGTAACGTGTCTTTATCTGATCCGTAGAAATATCTTAATGCTATAATAATCATCATTAAATGATATGATACATTTAGAATATTATATACATTTTATAAAAATTTTGAAAATTAGCCATTACCATGTCATGTTATAATGACCGTGAAAATATCAGCTGGCTGATTTGGTTGCGCCAAAGTATGATTAATATCCGAATTAATTAAATCTGGCGAATCGATATTTTTTGCAGAAATCATAGAATCGTTTAGATTGGCAGAATCATCATTATATAGCCACGTGGTACAGCCATTATGACTCAGCTATCATATATCTTATATACGCAACATTGACGAATAATTTATTAGCGACTGACGCAAGCGAATAGAAGATTATCGAGGTGATGTACACATGCGAAAGATTTTATCACAATATAAAAAACTTCTATACACTCACAGGAATAAAATAGCAATAAACGCATTTTGTTGTAAGGAAGGCAAGAGTTTGCGGTTATGTTTTTTGATCGAGGACCTTGAGATCTAATCATGATTACGATAAGGATACATATTTTTCTCACTTAGTGACGTTGCGATTATATTAACGTGTTTAAATGCATGGAAGGATTATTTCCAATAGAATTTTATTGGCAATCTCGAGTTCGCGCGCGGATAGATCGTGACGGATAGAAAAATAGGCTGCTGTTATTTACTCTTTGCATTTTCCATAAGTATGCAGTTTAACTTTGATCATCTAATAAAAGCTGCATTAAAAAGATTTAGAGATTTTGTCTTATTGAAGTTATAACATTAAAGTGAAAGTTAATTATCACGGTTATACACATATATAATATAGACTAATATTGTTAATTTTATCTCACATATCATTGTCTTTTCACGTTTCAGAAAAAATGAGAATGACTACTAGCAATAAACAGATTAGAGATAAGAAATAATGTTGCTATCTTTAATCTTAAAGAATTTCTCTCAAAGAGCAAGAAATTCTCTCCCACTTGGGACAAAAAGCAATTTGTTAATTTTTTCGTTGAATCGGAGATTCCCAAGAAAAGTGAGTCAAACTTTGTTCACATTTTCGGCTTATTAACCTGCTTTCTCTTAAATATTAGCCGTGTCGTCGTTTATAAATTCTGTTGCGTTGATCGTAAATAAATGTTAAATTTTTTTTTAATATGTCTATTTACTGTCAAGTCCTTTCCAGCTCCAGTTTGTGTGTGATTTAACATTAACTTATTTTGTCTCTTATCGCAATCATCGATACTTCTTTTTATAATACAAACGTAATGATTTTTGATTACTAAAAAAATTGATTATTAAAAAAATAATTGATCTATTTAGCATGATCCGTAATTTTGAAGCAAATTAAATATGTTAATAGAAAGTATATTAAATATATTCAAACGTACGTAAAACTTGGAAACTTTTGGATATATATTTTTTGAGTATCTTTTATTGAATTATTATGATTTTAAATTTGACGATGACAAGAATGCCGTATAAATTAAAACATAAGAAATAATATAATTATGAAAATCAACTTTGTCAAATCTTGATCAATAAAAGTCTGGAAAGTACAATAGCTTATTCAAGTGTTAGTGGAAAAGTTTCGACCTATTTATAAGAAAAAAATTTCAGAAAATATTCAAATTTCTCTTTTGATAAACACAGACTCAATGTAATGGAAGGGTTGTATTGAACGATGACGATTGAGTCGATATAAACGCGTTCGTTCCGCGCAATTTACGTTCTGGCCGGTCGATCCGCTGTTGTGCGGGATTGCTAATTCCAAACGGGACGATAAGAACGGGCCTGAATTAAACGGGAACGAGATGGCATCGCGCTCGCACGTACACAAGTTACACTTTCGCATTGCAATTGAAACGTCGTTTATCGAACTTGGCGCGTGACGGTAGATTAAATAAATAATAGTTGATTATATATATAGTGATTCCTTGAATATAGATGATTGCTTAATTTAAGAAGTCAGATATTATATTGCCATCGAAAAATTATCAAACGAAAATCGTGTAAAAAGTGCATAAACTTGATGATTTTATACATATATATATATGTATACTACGATTACTAAAGTCTTTCGACATATGCATTTAATCGCCGGTTCAATTATATTTGTAATATAACACCGCAATATTATTGATTACATGAAGAAATTGATTATGTTATGTATATTTTATTGAAGTTAAGACTAAGATTCTTTAAGACTATCTCCCTTCTAATCCCTTCTACATCTTGTATTATAAAAATTCGAATTAATGATTTTTTTCGAGAACTTAATTATATATCGTAAAATCAGTGTCAATCTTGTGTGCGTCTATAATTATTATCGCTATAGTTTTTTCATACTGTAAGTAATTTCAATTTGTAGTCTATAAAATTATAATATTTATTTGGAATAAATAAAAATATTTCAATTTAATGATTATTTTAATTAAAAGTCCTTTAAATCGTATTCTTTTTATAGTATATTTTTTATCAGTGTTATTTTCACTAAAAAAGAAAGAAAAATTGGTTTTTACTTTTTCTTCTAAACATCTCTGTATATTAATAGAATTTCAAGTAATATGTGAACAGGATAGAGGATTATCAGGATAAAATTATTATTCTATTAAATACTGTCGCTAGATTAAAAATTTCGTAGGTATAAAAAGTATGACAAATACATATAAACGCATATACAATAAAGCAAACGTGACAGAGGTAGAGTCTTCATAGAAAATCCTAGGTTACGGTCAAACTTGATCCTGAGAGTCCGCCATCATTGCCTAGGTTTAGAGGGAAAGGAAAGGAAGAGACTAGGGAGAGACGAAGAGAAACATCGTCGGGCAAAAGACCCGAGGTGGTTAGGAAGGGAGGAGGTTAGTTGAAGCGAAGTGCAAAAGGTGAAAAACAGTTTGCCATCAGCATAACCGGTTCCACGTATCTCCAGCGAGCGGGTCTTGCGCTCCTTCTCTCTCTTGTTTTCTTTTGCTCTCCTGAGACTCGCCCGGTCCGGCCAACGGGGTTTCGCCCGACAGGGTCGCTCGCTTTCTTGATGATAGTCGAGTACTGGTTACCAGTAGCGGGTGTCCTTATACAGTTAAAGACATTATCTCGTCTCTTGCCCCAAATTCTGTCAACTAGTCATGGATTACTTTGTAACTTTCGTATCGTTTACTTGTGAATAAATCATTTGTCATCATTTTCTTATTTCTTTTTCTGAAAAAAAAAAAGATTTCCAACGTTCCAACGAAACAGTATCATGATTTAATAAATAAGAATCTCTGGATTTTAATTTGGATTATCATCCATTGAGTTTACCCTTTTATAGACATATCTTGAATTTATAAATCGAAAAATACAAACTGAAACTTTTGTTAAATTTTTGTTAATTTTTAGCGAAATTAATTGCTTGTGAATAAATTTTTATCGATGTTTCCAAGATTTTAACAAGAGTAGAAAAAATAAGTTTCGATCGAATAATAAAGCAATCAGCATAAAAGAGAGTCTCTATCACTCGCATTAATCGATCGTTTTTAAAATTCAATCGACACTTTGTGGACAACAAGCTTTCCTGTTTCAGATTTGGTTCTCAGAGGAAGAGGACACGGTTAAATTCACAGAGAAAGATACGGAAATTCAACAATCCAGTATCGTCCAGGTGTTGATTGGAAAGACATCTCGGGAAAACCAACAGGATGACAACGAGACAGAGTTGTGGCGGCAGTTCATCAAAATGCGCGAGGCGTGCCTTCGTCTTCGTGTTCGCCTGGGGACTGTTGATGATCGCGGCAGTACAGTTTCGTCACTTGGAAAACAGAGTTTTGCGTCAGGACAGTGGTCCCACGGCTGAGGACGGTATCGGTAACCTGGTGGAGATCGGTAGCATCAACAACGATCGAGGTGCGAACCGAGATTCTTCAGGGAGCTTGAGTCTATCTCGAATTCTCTTGGAAAGGTCGTCACTGAGCGATTTCACCAACGTTGGCGGCGGTAACGGCGCTCTGTTGACCACTCTAACTACTCTTAAAAACCATTTGGAAACGATAAATCCGCTCGAGCTGGAACCGTTGCTAGATAAAAGACCTGCCAAGACCGAACAGCAATTAATCGAGGAGATCGCCGAAAGAATACCGAGCTTACCACTGAGCGATTGGTCCAAAAATAGCAAACTGACAAAACGGAGCAATGAGAGCTGCGCCAAATACCCACAGATCTACGATTTAGAATTCAATAACATTTATTGGCAAACGCTGCGAACTAATAATGGCACGTTTCAATTTTTCGGTGCGTTTTACGACAATCGGAAATTATCCAAGATTGGGCCGGCAATTAGGATCGTTGGTATGATCGATCGGATTGAACCAATTGTGAAGACGTATTGTCAATTATGGTACGAAGGCGAGAATGAGCCCAAGATTGTCGAGACGCTCGAATACAAGTATATATGGTATCCTAAATGGGGCAATTACAAGCAAGGCATTTATCAGCCATACGTGATAGCATGTAGGGTGCCACCACAAGCGCACGGTAAGCCACCGTCGTCCGTCTCCATAGTGGAGAAGCGTTGCGACACGGCCACCAACCATCTCCGCGTAATTTATAACAAGCCCGAACGTAAAAAGGACTTCGCAGTGTGCGTAAAGGGTCTGGACTTTCTGCATGAGGATCTATCGGTTCGACTGGTTGAATGGATCGAGCTGATCAATCTGTTGGGTGCTGACAAAATCTACTTTTACGAACTGCAGGTGCACCCGAACGTGACCAAGGTGCTGCGGCATTATCAGCGTCTGGGTATGGTACATGTGACCCCATTAACCTTGCCGGGCGGACAGCCTAACGTACCCGCCTTCCAGCACATGTATCTCACGAAGAAAACCAATCACAAGCGGCAGAATGAACTAATACCTTACAACGATTGTTTGTATAAGCACATGTATGAGTACGAGTATATCGCACTGTTGGATGTCGACGAAGTGATTATGCCCGTGAAGGACGCGACCTGGCAAGAGCTGATGCGCCGGGTATTGCCCAAGGCCCTACAAATACGGAACGAGACCCGTGCTTCGTACAACGTCAGAAACGTCTACTTCCTCGACGACCTACTGCACTCTCATGGTTACTTCAAGGACATACCCAAGTAAGTAAGGTTTCCACTTTCACGCCGTGCACAAATCGACCGTCCGTGAAGGGAATGCGAAGGTAGATGGCTCGCAAGTAGGTACTCGGTATACGAGTCGGTAATCGGAGTCACGAATTTGTTTTTGCAACGAATTAACAAAAATTATAATTTCGAAAGAGAAATAGGAAGTTTGATAATTGAATGAATTTGTTTGTTGAGGAACAATTTACGTATAATATGATTCTTATTATATATACATACAATTATATTATTATACTGTTTTAAAATATTTGATTCGTACTGCGAGATAGATATATGTTCATATGTTCATTTTAATCTTAATAAAGCGATCGAAAAAATTAACTGTGTGGCATATGAAAAACTTTCATCGTAGTTTTGCTTTAAAAAAAAAAATGTTTCTAAATTTATATCAAGTTTTTGGAATGGAATTTATAGTTAATTCTGAACATTTTCTACTCTTACCCCCCATCTTTTCCAAGAAATTCTAACTCCTGTGAAATGAAGAAATGTATTCTTGATTTTAACATTTTTCTCATAGGTATATGCACATGCTTCAACACGTGTACCGCTCGAAGAACTTTACGAAACCAAATCAATACATCAAGTGCTTCCATAATCCAGAACGAGTGGTCACTCTGCACAACCATTTTCCCCTGGCATGTCTGGGTGCTGGATGCACCAGTTATCCCATTGAGACCGAGGATGCGCAACTACAGCATTATCGCGCCGATTGCGTGCGATCATTAAAGAAAACATGCGTGGAATATCGGGAGAATAGTGTGGTAGACACGACGATATGGCGTTACAAGGATAAGCTGATCAACAGAGTCACCGACACTCTGAAAACTCTCGGCTTCTTTGGGTCGAGATAGCGTCAGAGATTGATCTCCCCCCTTTTTTTTTTTACTTTCGTTTCTCTCTCTCGTGAAGATTTGATCGGTTGAGAAGCGATGAATCTATCAGCGGGAGGTAATTGCCGGTGGGACTTGATCAGAGATTTAATTGAACAGATAATAGGGATTGGTGTAACCGATAAAGTTGATTCATTTCTAGTGACAGCGTAATATCGCGTCTTTTATTTTTATGTGTTGTTGCGTGCGTGAGAAGAGCGTGGATCGATAACCTTTGTCTGATGATAGTGCTGTTAGTATATATATATATATATATATAAGTACATAGGTCGTGTCTTGAGCGACAAAATATTCTCCTTATTAAATAAGGTTATCAATCAAGAATATTATTGAGCCCGGAACAATTGATCGTTTGTGAGAATTAATTTAATATAGAATTCATTATATCGCCTAAAGTAAAGTAGCGTATATAAAAAACGGGATTTAATTTTTTAAGTTTTTTAAGCACGCACAGTTTTTTTTATCAAAGTTGATTCAATTCTAATAAAAAAAATTATCGAAATCCATATTTCAAGTCTTAGCTGAATAAAGTCGCAAGCAATTTATGATGCGAAATTACTATAGTCAATTTATGCCAGTCCTATTAACACGATAATTTTCAGGCATCCGTTAGCCCGCGAAATGAAAATTATCTCTAGGCTGAGCGGTAATTGCAGTTTGATTCGTATCGACAACGATACACAAATTTTTTATTCGAATGGCAAATTGAGTGACCGGATTACATTCATAAGAAAACTGCAGTATTCTTTTTCTTCCTTTTTTGTAAATAATTTCTCTCATATAAGTTTTACATATGCTCAATATGAAATATCAGTTTGCGATTGATCGATAGCCATAGTGAATAAGTGCAATGTGTTAGTAAACAGGTTACATTTGGATACAATATACGGATTGCACGTAACATTAAATTTCATAAAAATTAACGCAGACTTTTAAAGTTGCGTTTAATAAAGAGTATAAAGAAATTATATAAAAGAAAAATAAAGGCGCGAAATTATTAGTTACATTATAGGTGCGTTATGCCGAAAATATATTTAGACAATTACAATAAAATATATAAAATTTTTTTTTAATGTCTAATCTAGACATTAAGAATATTTGTTTTGGAATGGTACTAAAAGGTATTGACATACCATTCCAACGACTGAAATGCTGTGAGGTGTATAAGTATCGATATTGTAAAGACTACTTTTGATTTAAGAGTTTTCCGCAGTCACGAAGCAGTTTGATTTTCACAAATTTTTAGTACAAAATTCGAAATGAAACTATTTTAATTTTTATCACACTTGATGAGTAAGAAAATGAATAAAGAAAATATTATGGTCAATATGGTACAAACTCTGCGTTAGGGGATCGCACTATCAGCGTTATTGTGTCATTTTAACTTTATTGTTTATTAAACATAAAACAAGGACAAAATGACACAATAGCGCTGATAGCTCCCTGTACATAATCATAGTTTTGTGTTTATTTTAATTTTGATTGGTATTAGAATATTAAAACAATTCAAAATATATTTATATATTGATAATATTTTAAATATCATAGTCTTTATTAATGAGAATATGAGAAAGTATGATCCTTTTATCTCGCTTAATTGTTTATAACCGCGTCGTGATTTTGGAAATCTTTCTTTCTTATGATGAACCTCGATCGCTTTCTGCACGATGAAAATCGATTGTTATTTACTATTCGACTATTCGTCGCTTGTAAATGTAAGAGGGCGATTCATGTGTCATCATGAGATATATCGATATAAAGGGACCATTGTAGATACGAGTCAATAAAAGTCAGAAAAGTCGATTCGCATGACGTCATTAGTCTATATGCGAGAATAAAATAATATTGTATTTTTGAAATTT
>NW_017304406.1:807873-808964 GCF_001594115.1 Trachymyrmex septentrionalis | reverse complement strand
TATATATATATATATATATATATATATATATAAAGAATTGTTCTTTAAACTACTGAACTGATAAGACAAACAGTGAATTCCTTGCGTAGCCAATTAATAATAATTATGTCGTTTTACACGATAAAAATTTTTTGTTTGTTGCAATAATCCTTTAATATTTGTCTTCAAGATATCTGTTTGTAAGATAATAAATTATTGCAAGAAGATATAAACATATCTTTTTCTTATCCTGTAATTATTATTATTTTTTACTAGCATAAGTCTATGTAAATTTATATCTAGGCGGATCGTATATAACGATATATAATTTTGGAATGTATTCGCTTTAGCTTGTAGCGAATGGCATTAGTGTCATTTGAAATGCCCGTTGTCTTATCGTATACGTGTCCAAATTGTCGGATGTTATCAGTATGATGAGTCAGCATGCTCCGCTCGACATATGTCAGGATAATCGATGGCGATTGTAATATAAGCTCCCTTCATCAACCAAGCGACGACGTGCGGTATCGAAAGAGACTTCGAAATGCAACTAATAACATTCTCTTTCCTATTAATTGTTAAGTCATTTATTTTATTCGTCTATGTTCTAAGTTTCCAAAGGTATTTCGACATCTCTTGGGATATAACACTATTATTTTCTAAATATAAGAATAATTTTACGTAAATAAATACACTTGAAGCAAAAAACATTTGTATCTCAAAATCATATATCTTCGTTAATGCTTTTCCTTAGAGCAGCAGTTGATTTTTTTTTTACATTAAAGTAATTTTGTGCTTAATGAATGTCTATGAAAATGAAAGCTCTGAAAACAAATTAGAATTTACAGAAAATATTGCAAAAGTATATGTATCACACGACATAACTATTTAAATTGCAACTTTAATTTAAAGAAATGTGATATTATAAGTAGAATAACTTTTTCATCAATAACAATTTTTATTTCATTCAAACAATTAAATCTTTAATATTATAAGTAGAAGTTATAATTTATTATTATCACTAATTGCGAAAATTGCAAATAGTAGAGAATTTTTCTTCTCAGTTTAATCTATTCTGCCTCTATGCGAAAGATTTATTATTATTTTCCAAA
>NW_017304406.1:805560-807843 GCF_001594115.1 Trachymyrmex septentrionalis | reverse complement strand
ATATATATATATATATATATATTCATATATAAAACATAAAATTATCAACAATAATTGTCAATACGTGGTTAAAATTTAAAAACAAAAAAATAAAGGGCATACATCACGAATATAAGATATCATTAGCGAGTAGTGATATTTGATTACAGAAAATTTATAATCGAATTACAACAATTAAATATTAATAAATAATGCGTTTGTGGTGTATGCCCTTTATTTTTCTGTTTATAAAATTATCATTTCTAAATTCTGATTCGTATGCAGCATTGGTTTCAAAACAAATTTAATCCACGCAGTAATTAACATAACTTTGCCGACTGACAATACTGCAGTATAGGATTCTATATAATTTCCTCCAATAAAATTTATAATATGTACACACCGATAAATAAGGTAACTGTAAATAACCGATGAATAGCCTTCCGAGGGTATACGGTTTGTCAATCGATCTTATTATTTGTTTAGATAACAAAAAATTTAATTTAATGCAAAATTTGTATATTGCATATAGAACAAAATATAAACTCTATGGAGTTTAAAAATATAGAAAGCAATGAAATTTTTCACATATATTTACTAAAATTGTAATCATGAAATTCTATTAAATATATGTAAAAAATTTCATTGCTTTCTATATTTAAAAAAAATAATTACATAGTCAATTTTCAGGCAAAGATTCTCGTGCTTGTATTTGATTTTTCAGCAATTAATTCGAGTTTTGCTAACTTTGTGAAGATGCAATTTTTTTCGCAAAACTATGAAATATTCTCACTAATCTTTTGCATGTTGCGCTCATCTCGTCGATCCCATTTGTGCCTGCAAATAGCCATCACTAAAAATAAAGCGCCTTTCCTAGTCGTCGATTTCATGAAGAATCGGTATTCCATAGTGCGGTATTCCTCTATGCTGTTCCCCATCGCCACAGGCGGATTTACATGATCGGCAGCCTCATGTTTATTTATGTAACCCATATGGTCAAATTAATACACGCCGCTGCGATAATTACCGATGCCGGACACATATTCGCCTCGGCGTTTATCGCGCGGTCACGCGTTGTCGTATTATTTATCGAGATTCATAATAATTTTATATTGTACTGTAGTTAATACATCTATCGACAAAGAAATTCACGTTTTATATCCATAAGTTAGAATTAATGAATTTATTATAATGCAATTTATAAGTTATAATGTAATTTTTCAATTTTTTTTTGCGATTCTCTAAATTTCTGTATCATGTACTGTTAAACGTGAGAGTTTCCGATCACAGATGGATCCCGCGTACGCGTTACTCCCTTCTCCACGTAGTTTTCCGAACAAAATTTCAACGCCGAGATAAATTTGGAACCGCTTCACGGATGTAACTCAACTACGCTCTATGTTTCTGCTTTAGTTTCGTGTCAAGAATGTGCGAGAATCACACGCGTGACCTTATGATGAAAATTGTGCTCGGGTATTTACGGGTGAACGTGGAATTTATCCTGTGTTAAAAGAGAGATTATTCGAAGTTTTGAATAATTATCCAAAGATTCGAAAAACGATCGAAATAGTTTTATCTTTCGGCTGTATGGTTACGATTAATTACAGTTATCAGCAGCCCTTTGATGTAACTTTAAATATTTTAAATAGCCATTGTGTATGTTTGACATATTTTATAATTACACTAGAATATATCCTAGTGATATCTTTCTTAAATTTTTAATTTATGTTGATTATTTCATTACTCTCATATTTTTCATTTATAAATTAATATTATTTCTTTAACAAGCATTGATAATAATTTATCAAATGATTAAAATAATCAAGAGCTTTAGCGATATAAATATTAAATCGCGTTAATTTATTTTAATGCGAATAATTTTATAATGGACGATAAAATTAATATAAAATATATTGCAAAATAAATTAAAATACATATATGTATAACAAGCTTTAATTTAAAATTCAATTATCTAAATTCAATTAATTCAAAATTTTCATTTTCATTGACAATCGTTAAGCCTGAAATTGTTTTAAGTCAACGTTCTCATTATTTCCGTTCTTATTATTTTTTTTTGTAATCGTTATTGTAAATATAATAATTTTAATATTTAAAAAAATACTAACTATCCTGCTCTAAGGAAAAGTATAAATCAACTTAGAACATAAAGCGAGAAAAAGTATAAATTAATTTTGAGATAAAAAACAGATTATTTAATCAATAATGAGCGAGTTTTTTAATTCATCAATTAATTTATCAATCGCATTATGCGCAAATACAACTTTTACAGAACAAAATTACATT
>NW_017304406.1:804649-805477 GCF_001594115.1 Trachymyrmex septentrionalis | reverse complement strand
AAATAATGTAATTATATTTTCTTAAAAAATAATGCTAATACAATATAACTTATTATTATTATTTAATTATTATAGGTTTATTTAATTATTATTATATTATTTTTATATAGTTCCTTACTATTTGTTTTAATAATAGTTTTTCCGTATAAAATTAATGGAATTTTCTAACTTTAATCTAGAAGTAGTAAATACATACAAGAATAAGGATTCTTTTATTGATTTTCTTGAAACTTATTCAGTTTATTTACCTCAAGGCTGTACGTTCAATACGAATAAATTCACTATATTTACAATAGTGATTGTACAAAAAAAAGAATAAAAATGGAACGGGAACTCCGACTTTTTTTTAATACTTTAATCCCTACATCTTGTAATACATAAAACGTGTGAATTAAAAAAATGCTAATAAAGCTTTGCTATTTACTACATATGTATTCTTAAAAATATAGATATGTGAGAGAAATATTTTGCATTTAATCGTTTCCGATATTGTAATTCTTATGTATATGGTTATTGATGGTTATTTGATATTTATATATTCGTGACGTATAGGGAAAAGCAAAAGTTAGAAAAGTTATTTAAAAAGCTTTTTGATTTTATAGATTTTCCCTTTTCCGTTTATCACAGAATCAAAAATCGACAATATTAGTTACATGTTCTCTCTTTTTTTTTCTCTTTGATTTATAAATTTTATTTTCTTGCATTTAAATTTGCAATAATTATTTCCTTTTATATTTAAATCAGTCTATCCAAATTTATGTCAATCAGTTTGTTTTTAAACGAATATTGAAATATCAAATTCTATAACTATATGTATATATATATATA
>NW_017304406.1:802041-804045 GCF_001594115.1 Trachymyrmex septentrionalis | reverse complement strand
TATATATATATATAATCAATACATTTATTACTTGGAATCAGAGAGAAAATCTAATTATTAGTAATTAAAGCTAAGTGATGAAAGTAAAGCGCGGTTTCGCGCTCGCTATGTAAATGGAAAATCTAATAAGAGGATACCCGCAATCTAAGGGAGGCAAGTAGAAAATGCCGCGCGCGCGAACGGAAGTGTTTGACGTGGTGGAAGTGGAGAAACCGTCGAGGTGCATCAGATTCCTCCGGCTGCTATGGAAAGTCAGCAGATGCATCTTCTCTCACGTGACGTTAATCTCTTTGGTGGTTGCTTATTGTCTAATCGGCGCATACGCTTTCGAGTCACTGGAAGCGGAACATGAGAGGGAGGTAAATTGCGAGACTATTAGTAAATATTATTAACTAACCCTTCAATGCCATTCCCGGTGGCTTTTTTTTTCAAAAATTGTATTTTTTAAAACTTCTGTGCTAACTTTATCACTTATAAGTTTTTTTACAATAATATTTGCTCGATATTGTTGTATTCCTTAATGTTCGGCATTTTAATTAAAAAAATGTGTTACAATGTTTATTTTTATGAAAGTTATAAGCAATCAAGGTTGGATTGGATAGCCATGCACAATGTGCTGCAATTATGATAAAACAGTGTAATAACGTGAGCATTGAGCAAACAACTTGATCAATCATTTATTAAGTTCAGATCTTTTTAATCATAGAAAAGAGAAAGATTAGTTTTATATATATCAATTTTTGAAGTTTAATAAATTTTGGAAATCTTTATTATTTTCTTTTTCTATATTCATAAAATTACTTATATAATTTATAACATATATAAAATAAATTAAATTTATGTAAATTGAATAATCTTAACTCTATCATTATTATTTATAAATTTGATTTCTGAAATAATTTCAATTTATTTCAATTTATCTCAGAATAAATCTAATTATATTTGTAATTAGTTTTATAATAGTAATTATATTAAATTTATATAATACTTATTTTCTATTGTTGCAAAATATTTCCTTTTTATTCTTTTATTTAATACTTTCATTAAATAGTTATAAAAATAAATATAAAACTAAACAGTCATAAATATTGTATTGCATTTTTGTTAATTTTACTAACATCTGGATTAATAATTTAGTTAGAACGTTAAATAATATCTTCTATCACATAATTTTACTGGATCGAAGTTTACTGGGACAGAAATTGATTCGATACTAAAAGAAAAAGGATACAGGGGACAAATAATTTCTCCCACGTCAAATATTCTACGCTCGTGTCAATGAATTATTGACTAGCATCGAGCGTCGCGACGCCCGCGCCGATTAAGCGTTCTTCACCTGCGCTGTCTTCGCAGGTGAAGATGAGTATCAAGAGTATACGAGGAAACGTTTCGGAAAAGCTATGGGAAATTACGAAAGATTTCGACGTGTTGATTCGCGAAAATTGGACAGAGCAGGCATTGAACAAGCTGGAGGTATGTTTTGTGTTTTTTTCCCATAATTTTAAATCATTTTTACTTGTATAAAACAAAAGCCGAAGTTAAGAACCGCTTCTATGGCTAGAAAAGTTATTAAAAAAGTAACACGTAAATACAAAATATTATCTTTTTCTGTTAAACTTGATTCGATTCAATAGAAGATTATTTGTTCACAATGTAGGAATTTGAAAAACGCCTTTTGGAAAAAATGGAGAAGGAAGGATGGGATGGGAATGAAAAGGAAGATAAATTGCAATGGACATTTTCCGGTGCTCTCTTCTATTCCATTATCGTCATCACAACAATTGGTAAGTTGATATCTGTAAAGTATTCTCAAAATTGTTAATATTAATAAAATTATATGAGATACTATATACACGGAGAGAATATTTTCTTAAAATTTACCATAAAAATATGACAGTCATGGGATAACACTGTATTTCAAAGAATTTTAATATATAAATCTCTCTCATTCATTAATAAAACTACAATAAAGTATAAAATAAGTTTGATCTCAATTTTAATAAA
>NW_017304406.1:797932-801941 GCF_001594115.1 Trachymyrmex septentrionalis | reverse complement strand
ATATATACTTAATATATTAAACAATAATAATTCAGAGTACTTATTTTCTTTACTTCTTAAAAAAAGCGGAGAAGTTTATTATTTTTTTTTGCTCAGAATTATTCTTGTTAATTTAATATAGTCTATAAAGGAAAAATGCATATTTAAGTTCGGAAACGAAGCATTACTAAAATTTACAATATAAGAAATTTATAATTTACACTTGCAACGCATTAACTTAAATCAATTATCGACGCAAAAAGTTTGTATTAGTATTTTAATTCCATTTAGTATTGTGTTATACGTACAATTGATCAATAAAAAATTGGAAAATATATTAGTACATGTACATCTACATATTGATACACAATACATAGATATATATTTTTCTCCATATCTCTGTCACATCTTTGGCATTACCATTAAGTATAAAGAAATATCGATATAACAGATGTTTCGTTGAGAATTTACTGATCATTATTTTCTAGTATCTTCGAACGTCTTTGGTTTCTCATTCGTCTGCGTTTGATTCTTGCCCAATGACCTCCCGTAGATGACATAATCGTCAGATTCTGGATCGTAACCGTATGGCCGTAACGACTCGAACTCATTGCGGCGACCATAACCGTCGCTATAGGGTCCTGAGTAATAATCAAAAGACGGATGTTGGTAGCCGCCGTTACCGTACGGTCTTCGATTACCGTAATAATTCGATGTCGGTGCGAAACCATTCGGTCTGTACTTGTACGGTGCGCCCTAGAAATTATTACTTTAAGATCAATACGAAAATCAATAGAAAACTTATGAATTACGTAAATATGATGGGACTTGAACTGTGAAAATTAATAAAGTAGCAATATTTTTCTTTAATTTTTCCGAGATAATATTTCAGAAAATAGAATTTCAAATATATGAGCACGTTAAATAATTTGGAAACGGATGAATAGATGTAAATTCTTTTTGTTACAGGATAATATGGGTAATGATGCCCTTCAGACAATCCGGGGAATCTTTTGCTGTTGAAACAACAGTACTTCTTCTCATTTGCGCAATGGCCCTAAAATCAACATTATGCAAATTTTGTCAAATTTTTCGGAATTATAAATTTTCGAGTAACAAACTTTCAATCGGACTCACGAATTTCAATCCGGGTGATGGACAATTAAAACTGTATCTGCATTTACAAGTATCGAACTCACGATAACGGGGATCATCTCTGATCCATGGTGGTACTGAATCCAAAATACCATCGGGTCCATTCGGTTCGAAACGAGCAGGTCTGAAATAGCAATAATGTCCCTACATTTTTTTACATTTAAAACAGATATTTAATACAACATTTACTTTATGCAAAATAAAATTTTAATTAGCAAGATCGTAAAAGGTTTTGGCATAATTTGTCGCATAATTCACGACAATTTGTGAAGTAATTCAATAATGGAATTTTATAGATAAACATATACATAAATCTAACGCAATTTATGAAAAATATATATGTTATTTATCAGTTAGTAACTCAAATATATGCTATTCCTTATAAAATATTATTATGGCTGAACTGTGCCTCCCATGCAATTAAATATACGAATGGGAATATCTAAATTAAGCGATCTCTGTGGAGTGGTGATGCTATATATTTTAATCGGATCATTGGAAATTTAATATAGAGTGAGCTAGGAAAGTACATTGGGAAGTTGACGGAAAATCTCGATTTTCCAAGATTTTTTTTTTAATAAATCTACTTGAAAAATGCGATTTAAAGGGATCTCTAATAAGATTACATATATCATACCGAATTCATCGAATTGTAAATAGTCTTGGCAATTTTGGAAAGTCAATTAATCCAATGCGTATAAACATATAAATAAATGTATAAACATAGAAATAATTGAATATTTAAAAGAAGGGTTGCTGTAAACAGAATGAATGAAATACCTGCCGATTATTCCCGTTGGTCCACCGGGACCCACGAGAACGCCATTATTGCCTTGATATGCTGGTACGAGCGGTCTGCCATTGGGATTGTAAGGGCCTGTATTCTGAGGTCTAAATCCTAACTGAAGGCCGTTGTTGAAACCATCTAAATATTCAGAAGGCTCGTATACCTGATACCTAAAAGTTGCATCAGCGAGAAGCTATTACCTAAATGTGCTACAAGTACATACAGATTTCCCTAAAGCTGACTGTCTGATTTAAAACCGACATAAATATTATACAATACTTTTTTTTTTATTTAAAAGTACTATTAATGTATAATTATGCAATTCTTCTTTCTATAAAAGATAGGATGCTGTAGCATCTTCTTCATGAAAAGAATGTGCTAACGAAAAATATATTTGGCACGAGATGTTATTACGTTTGTTGATGAAGTGTATAATTTAATCAATATGACAGGAGAAAAATATTCAATAATATAATAGATAAATAAAATTTAATAAAAAATTTGAATAAAGCATAATTACATATAAACGTGTAATTACATATTAAATATTGTTATGTAATAAATCATTGACACATACCTGGTATCGATGTCTCGGTTGATTTTTGGTTTATCATCATTCCAAGTCCAAGATTTATCATTTTCAGCGGTTGCTGTCGCGATCGCGGTGAAAAAGATCAAAAGAGAAACACGCATTTTTATTATTTGCCGAATAGCAGAATCAAGACATTTAATGCAATACATCTCAGTTAATATTGGCAGAAAAGAAAGACGTTTGGACACGCATAACATTCGAAGTCGACTAAACGAGAGTGAAAGTGAATCACGTCTTTATATATGCATTGTGGGATGGTGAACGCATCGCTACATTTCGAGGTCTTTTCAGTTGATAATTATCTGCGATCAATGGACTGTATTCCTTTGTTTTTAAGTAAATTATCTCAAAAATTCAGCTGTTTCACAATATGCAATATCATATTTTTTAATGAGTAATTCTTAGTAAAAATATGAATTCAAAATATTATGTTTTGAGTTTATAACTACAGATAATTGAAATTTAAATTATGCATTTATGTTTTCATAAACATTACTAATATTTAATAATTAATATTTTAGATTTGTATAATGCCGATTTATAAAAATCTTCTATGATCAATCTTCTAACTAGCAAATAATTTTTTCAAGTACTTAGCTTTTAATATATCTTATATTATGTAATATTTTATGATAACATATTTTTGTTAACTATTTTTTATTTGACATTTTACAATCATGACCTTTTCAATGCGCAAGATGACGTTATAAAAGAATATCGTTTTTTTTTTAAATAAATATTTTTATTTTCATCTTCTGCTAGGAATACTTGCTTGATTTTTTTCACATTCAGTAGAAGTGTTGCTTTAGCATGGAATCTTAACGTGAAAAGAATATTTTAAAAAATCTTAATTTTTTTGTAAAATAATAGTGAGTAATTCAAATGTTTATATAGTTTCTTGACTTCATGGTAAGTAAAATATCAACATAAATAAATAATAAAATTTAATCCAGAATTAAATTCGCCATAAAACTCAATCGCGAAATTACAATAAGCACACCAGCTGACTTACAAGCGTAACTTATTGTAATACGATGTAACGTTGGTAAATCCAATCAATTTTTGAGTCCGATTCCGTTCCTTCAAGCGTCCGTCCTTCGAACTGGGAAAACCCAGTTCTTCGACTCCGGAGAAGAGAAGTTACTTGGTTGGTAGCGTTAGTATGTACGCGCTCTTTGACCTCCTTCTTAAAGTAAAGTCGAGAGACACATGGCGTAACGTTAATTCCCGCATCTTGTCTTGCTCGACAGCAAAATTACCACCATTAAAGATTTTTAGCCTTCACTTTTGAGAAATACATCCTTTATTAAATTAAATTTGCCTACAAATCCGCGTCATATATATGTCAAATCAAAACTACAAATACCTACTACGAGTACCTATAAAATTATATTTTTATTTCGTTGCTAATTTATCTTGAAATTGTACTATTTTGTAATCGATATAAAAATTCTATTTTATTTTACTATATACATACACATATATGTATATATGTG
>NW_017304406.1:787278-797832 GCF_001594115.1 Trachymyrmex septentrionalis | reverse complement strand
ACATTTACATTCAAAATAGTTCGTTAACCGACAGAAAATCATATTTTCAAAAGAGTTTGTAAGAGAAAATTTTCTACTGTTCTTATATGTTTTATTTATAAAATGAACTAGAGACCCTATATCAGAATCTGGTCACAAGCAATTTTATCAAAATCCTACAAGAGAGAAAGGTATATTTATTATTTCTTCCTGTATATATACATATATATAATCTCACTCTACTTATACTATCTCGCAATAACCTTAATTAAAGTTATAAAGTAAAATAGTATAAATTAAACTATATATATATATTTAAAAAAACTATATATATATAGTTTCATTGTAATTTATACTATTTTACTTTATAACTTTAATTAAGGTTATTGCGAGATAGTATAAGTAGAGTGAGATTATATATATGTATATATACAGGAAGAAATAATAAATATACCTTTCTCTCTTGTAGGATTTTGATAAAATTGCTTGTGACCAGATTCTGATATAGGGTCTCTAGTTCATTTTATAAATAAAACATATAAGAACAGTAGAAAATTTTCTCTTACAAACTCTTTTGAAAATATGATTTTCTGTCGGTTAACGAACTATTTTGAATGTAAATGTGCATCGTTTGCATTTCTAAAGAAAGGGCAAGCGTGTCAAAACAAATGCAAAATGCTTTTATTTCGTGGCTGCTTTGAAATTCATTCTGGAACGACATTCTTTTATGAGATTAAACGCGAGAATTTAAACAGTGGAATTTTATATCCCGGAGTAAAGCGGCTACGAATATACTAACAAACATACATTTTTTATGCAAAATCCGAATGTGCAAACTGTAACTGCTCGCAGATGCTTTAAGAAGGAAAATTGAATTCAAATTAGTTAAACTGGGGTTACTTTGAAAATCTAATTCAAATTAAGTGACCTCCTTCCGAACGAGTGCATTGGATTTAGCACTAAAGAACGACGCTTGATATTTTAGCTTGTTTAAAAAAACGTTATTATGTATTGTGACATATGTTACATGCACAAATATCCAATTAACATATATTTCAAATATTTGATTTAAAATTCTAGTTATAAACTTTTTACAAGTTTTTTATGGACTAAATAAATTTTTATAAATAAAGGAAGAATTGAAAAGATTAATAGTAAATAATCTATAATAATAAAAATTATTTATAGATTTCTGTATAAGCAGACAAAAAAAAATAATATATAATTAACCAAAAAATAATTACAGAACATTATTAGATATTTTTAAAAGTTAAATGCTTACGATTGGGAAGAAAACTTGCTGATAAGATTATACTATAATTTTTTTACCAACATCTTCTCTTCTACTAAAGTTTTTTAATAAGTTTCTACCAAAGTTTAACAATAAGTAAATGTCTTCAAAATGTAAGATCAAATTAAACTCTACAACCCCCCTCCCCCTTTTGCGTCGTAGCCTGACAAATATGTTGTTTATATATTGTATGCATAATAATAGTATTATTTTCCCATCTTTATTTCAATATAAGTTATTATAGTATGTTATATTATTTAAAAAAAATAATATAAATTATTGATTATTACTTTTACATATTGTGTATATATTTAAAAGATGTCTTAATATCGAATAACATTTTAACGATGATTTCTTCATATCAGATATACGTTTATATTATCTTGACAATGGAAATTTTTAATCTTTGATATTAAATATTTCGGCTTTATAAAGCTTTCAATAAAAATCCTTTAATTTATATTTTCAAAATAAATAGCTTTGCATTGAGATAATTGCCATATTCTTAATTTTTGATAATAAAATTTGCATTATAAAAAAGTATTAATTTTAACAATTATCTTTACTTAATTCAACAATATCCATGATACGTTTATTTAAAATTGATGTCATACATCCAAAGAAAATGTCAATGTATTCTCTCGTGATTTCGGAAATGTTTTCGGTTTGTAATTGCGTAAAAATTAGTTTCAGCGAAATTAGATATGACTCATTGAGAAGAAATGAAGATTTATCGAAATTTTTAGTAGATGAATGTTGCACTTACCACGATTGAGCGAATTAATTCCTCGACAAAAATTCATTTCTTCGACAGACTTTCGCGACGTGCCTGGCAACTTCCTCCCTTTATATATTTTTTCTTTTTTGAATAATTTCCTGCCATCGATTATGCGACCTATTTTCTCATTTTCCTGCGCTATCATCGCTCCTCCCCCTCCCTCAATCTCTCTCTTTCTCTTTCTTTTTCCTTGATTATTTTATCTTGGAATAAGAATGTTATATCGTTTAAGAGTTAAAAAAAAGAAGAGAATAAAAGCGAGATCTCGCAATGCGCATAGATCGCAAAGTTTTTTTGACATCTTAGGATTCTTAAAGAATTCATATATTCACCGAGAGAAAACGGAGTTTTTACCTCACATCCCAGATACTTTCCATCCTGGTTGTATGTACGATTGCATAATGCACAGTACTATATGCTGCACCTTATGTTGTATATAAGGGAGATTCTTCTTTTCTGAAAATTTCAATATAGAAAAAATTTACCAAACTCCACTTTTTATAATTAAAAATCGAATAAAGAGAGATAGCTATTACTTTAATATTGATCGTTTCAATATAATTACATATCATAAAAATACTCTTCATCGCAAAATTTTTTATTGGATAAAATCATAAAATCAATCCCGCTCAAGAGAGGAAGTCTAAATTGCCTTTGTCGCACATTTCGCCTTGGGATCATCGTAATAAATGACTTCATTGGGGTAAAATTACAGGTCACCTTGTTTTTACGAGTGCGAATAAATCCGTTCTTTCGATAAAGTGGAAAAAGACTTGTTATAGATGCATTTGGATTAGGTTTCTTGCAATAAACAACTTCCGCCAATGAAGAACTAATATAATAATACAAATAGAGTTTATCTTGTTTTATATTAAAAATGGCAGGTCTTTTTAGAGAACTTTCATTCGTTCAAATATAAAATAAATTAATTCTATTCTTATTAAAAAATATTTAACTCTTAGTACACATGATTGGATTATTTGTGTCCTACCATTTTTTTTCTTTAAAATACTAAGAGCACTTGGCCAAAATACCGGTCTCTCTTCTTTCTAAAAAAAATTTGATATTTAGAGAATAAGTTTTGTACATTTCCGGTTTCAATTCGTGTGTATCCTTTGATTAGAATAACTCGGAAGTTCATCTCTGGATCACAAATGACTCATTGTGCGTACTAAGTACAGAGTACTTTTTCGTAAATAAAAAATTTTTTATTTTTTTCTTTATGTTTAACTAAAAATTCTTGTTTGTATTGCGGGAATACTTTGCGAATTATAAAAAAATAATTATACATAAAAGTTTCATAATTATTATACATAAAAAGATATTTAAATGTATTTATCTTATTGCAATATTTAAATAACTGTTTTGAAATTTGCGTAATAAACTTTATCGTATTATTATTTTTGTATGCAAAAGACTCATATTTTAAATAGAAAATATTTACTTTTTCTAATTTTCAATATTTTTCTACAATATTTTCCGACACTTTAATATTACTATCTCATTATATATAAAATTATATTTTATATTTTTTATTTTTTTTCTACAGAACTTCTATAATATACTTTCTCAATATTATCAGAATTTTTTTACATTTTTATATTATTATTCAAATAAAAAAATGTAAAAAATTACGTATAAATATTTTTATTATTTTTAATTTAATAATAAAGAAATGTGAACTATTTCTAATAATTAAAAAAAACACTTAGGAATTATAACCGTGAAGGCAGATCCCGCTATCGCATAACTGTCGATCTTATGTAATAAACGAGTTTCATTGTATCATAAAGAATCTCGGCGACCTTGACCCAGACTTGTTAACGAAATTATGAGACTGTTGGCAAAGCCTAGAAGAAAAGATTCAAGGCTGAGGCGTGCAGCTAAAGACCTATATGACCTTCAGTTAATTTTTTTTAGAAATTTTTAAATCAATTATTAAACTTGGCTCTGAAAGTACAGTTATTATCGATCAAGATCATTTAGCAAAATGATTCTTGACTCGTAGTGTAATTGAACTAAATAATATTTTATATTTATGTTTGCTTTTCGCGTAAAATACTTTATATAACTTTCATCGAATAAATTTGCAATCTCGTAAAAATTTTTTCTCTTACGCATTCTATTTTTCTATTTCTTGTTTTAGGATACGGTCACATTTCACCAAAAACGAGAGATGGAAAAGTAGTGACTATTTTTTACGCCATTCTCGGCATTCCGCTTATGTTGCTCTGCCTATCAAATATCGGAGACGTGATGGCGACGAGTTTTAGGTAACAGATAATGTTTAATCATATATAAATATAAGTTCCAATAAGTTATTAATAAAATAAAAAAATCTTAGCAAAGTTTTTCGTAACAAATATAAAATATTTATCTACTATTTTTCATTAGCGCTAAAAATTGTTTTTTTCTTCGGATTTATAATATTTTTAGGTTTCTATATTGGAAAGTGTGCTGTTACGTGTGCACGAAACCACCAAAAAAACGACGAGGACGTAACAATCTGGTTAGGTCGTATTCTGTTCGTCAACCAGGGTAATTTTATATATAACATAAAAATTTTTTTGTAATATTTTGTTATACAAAAAATGTAATAGAAAGAAGAGAAATTAGAAAAAGTGCAAATCTAAATTTCATAAAAATATAGTACACCATGTAATATGTATAAAATAAAAATTACAAATCAATAATGTATTAATATGTTGCACAAGAAGAAGGTTCCTAAACATTTATGAATTTTTATTTAAAAATTGAATAAAAATTAAATAAAATTATTGACTTTTACATAAATTAATCTGTGTCTGGTGTAAATAAAAATTTATGCACTATTACGTAGTAATATGAAAAATTATTATTTTTTACAAGGCGGTATGGATCAAGTAGAGGTCCTTTTCGTCGATCCATCAGAGTGAGTCAACGATCAGCTGACTCGGCCTTAGGGCTCTCCGAAAGTATGACAAAATCTTCATACTCTGATACTGATTGTAGGTAAGATCATTTAATCAATTCAATTAGTGACCTTATCTTTCAAATAACAGTATATCATAAATATAATTTTTCTAATTATTTGCTATCTAATTAATGTAACTAGTTAGTAATATACTACACAAATATATTTAGATTTAATTAAAAAGTTATAGTAATAAAGAATAAATGTATAAGACTAAACAAACTGTAGGTATATGTCTCGACGAATGGAAGGAAATGAATCAAAACCAATCGGTTATACACCTACAAATCATCCAATGGAAATTAAGGCCGCAACTATGCCACGTTATTCGGATATTCCAATGACTCCGAGAAGCATAAGAGGTATTTTTTAATCGATTTTATCAATTGTTTATTTCGTGTTAATTTTAAATTGATTATAAAGTTAACAGATAAAAACAATATATGTAAACAGTTGTATTATCCCAAACTAATTTTATAAAAAAGGATATTATTTTGTTGTCACACAGACAATCAAAATACAGAAACAGATGTATAGCGAATAATTAAATTTTATGTTAAATTTAATTGAATCTCTCTATCTCTGCTGTTTACTTTGTTTGTTATTTACATAATAAAAGACTTGTAAACGACATGTCGGTGTCACATATGAAATCACACAGAATTACACGAGCGAAATACAAAATGCTGCCGTTAGATATTAATTAATAAATTAATTCAAGCGCATCGATTGCGCCACATTACACTCAGTATCGACTCATCGATTAATTAAACAAATCGGCTGATATGCATTATTTGCATTACCGCGTACAGCCAGTCCCAAAATAACGACACAGTCGCTGGACAGAAAATTACTGATGAATCCGAATGAAGCGGATCGCTCACCGGTTTTGTGCAACAGATATGCATTGGATGATTTGGAAGATGAAACGTCGAGGTGGCAGTTGTCTCAAAATAAAGGTGAGTATTAATATATCATTAATATTATTAATTATACATCAATTATAATTCTAGAAATTGTAATTGAAATACGAAAATGAATAATCTTTTTTTCTACATAAAAAAATACTGGCATATTATTAGATATTTATTGTTAGATATATCGCATTATTCCAAATGATATACTATTCGTGCTATTTTGTATATGATAACACTATTTATTAATTCAGGATTCAAATAAATATTTATTTAAAATGATGAAAGGCACTATACTTTGAAACATTTGAAGAAATTAAATAAAACCGACGCTATTACAGTCGAGAACTCAGAGAAACCGCAAAGCACAGAAATGGTCGAAGAGTTGGACGGCGTTGAAAAGCGAACTTCGTTTAGCCCCAGATCTTTGCCGAGAAGATGTCTTTCTGTAGAAGGAGCTACGACGACGAATAGAGCGAGTTCATTTTCAGGACACCGACCAGCTTCGATCTATTTGGAAATGGAATATATGAAAAGATCCCAGTCTAGCAAAAGTAGACGCACTAGGAGCAATTATTCCGTTGGTAAGTGAATGGCAATATACACATAGATTAAATTTCAATCAGATTAATTGAAAATAATCGATTGTTTTCGATTATTTATTTTGATGGAAATTTTGAATAGCGACTGAATTATATTATCTAAATGACTTATGTAAATGAATATTGATATTTAAATGAGAGAATCTCTCTCTCTCTCTCAAGTTTTTAGAATAAAAATGATGATATATATAGAGCATAAAATGTTTGCAATTTATATTTATATATCTAATTTAACTTATATTAAATATATTTCTCATTATCGAGCATATCCAAATGATTCAAAATTATTACGTTGTACTTGCAAATATTCCGATTACCAACTGAAATAATAAGCTAATCAATAATGCGTACGCGTATTTTCTGATCGTCAAATTGGTTAAATATCTTTTTCTAGCGCGTTCTTATAAACGGGGACCGCCGCCGTCGCCTAGAATTATGTCTCCGATGGGATTTGCCGTTCATCGACAGGTTTATGCCGATGATATTGATTTTGATTACGATTACTATTCTGGTACGGATGATCAGGAAAGACAACCGATCAAGCCCGTGCCTATTTGGCTGTGTGTCTTTCTGGTCGTCAGTTATATACTTGGCGGCGCTTACCTCTTCAACCGATGGGAAGGTTGGCCGTTCCTTGAATCGGCTTACTTCTGTTTCATCACGTTGACCACCATCGGTTCGTTTCCCAATAATTAATCATTCCTTTTTCGCTGTTTACCAAAAGATATGATGCCACTGATTATTATTTTCTAAAGTTCATTCCGTTGAAACTAGCGGTATAGCAATCTTATTAAAATAATGTATATTCATTCGTAACATTTCACAGAAAACATACAGTAGACATATAATATCTGTGTATCTTTTGAAGGTCTTAGAGGCTCTACTTCTATTTTTATCTCTATCTATTAATTAATCTTACATTTATTTTGAACGCTATGACATGAAACTGGCACAATTTCCTATCTTCTCTATTTTAAGGTTTTGGCGACTATGTGCCGGCGTTGGACGCGCAGAAGGGCATCGCCCTTTGTTCTCTCTACCTGCTATTTGGAATTGCCTTGCTGGCAATGAGCTTTAATCTGGTGCAAGAGGAAGTCATCAACAACGTGAAGAGCGTCGCGAAGAGACTGGGTATCATCAAAGAGAGCGATGATGAGGAGAAAGAGGAGGAAGAAGCCGAGGACTACGACGAATACGATGCCGAGTATGAAGATGAGGTCTATGAAAACGAGCCCAAGCTCTGATTTTGTGGTTTTCAGCTTACTATTCGACAAGATTTGGGACGCGAGTCATCCATCTTCATATACATAGTACAAGATTCAGGGTGTTTTATCTAGATCGATATGTGTCAATTTCGTGACACAGATAGGTTTGATTTCTCGTGGATCGATAGTTTTCAATCTATATAGCTCTTTTACGTAAGTCAAGAATAAACATAAACGTATGCAATTAGATTAATTTAAAAACGCAATTTATTATTTCAATTATATCTTTTTCAATTTATGGATACTCTAATTATTAAAATACTGTACATCTAGATATTATTATTACTAAAATTTTAATTTCTTAGGACTTTCAAAGATCTTTTAATTCGGAAACTTTTCATGCATTATTTACACAATATTAACGCGACACTGAGAAGTTAATTATTATTATTACTTTTTGTTATATATTAATAAAGTAATCTAATTGTAAATTTGGTAAAAATTATTAAGATGTTTATTTATTTAATGTACATTATTTATAATAATTTCGATTTATTTTTACGTACTTTAAAAATTTCTTTTGTAAAAATAATGTGACACAAAGACAATAGCAAGCGCAACGTCTCATTTCATTTAACTCATTCATTTAACTTGCTCAGGAAGCTGTGGAACAGCTAAAAATCTGAGACCGTACATTTCCATAAAATAGTCCTACGTTCCAGCAGTCTCTTAAATTTTCTTCGAATGCACGCGACGCGAGAATACGATTATCTTCCAACGGGCACGATATTTTCGTGCGGCTTACTACCTTCTGCGCACAGAAAATTGTTCTTACAATATTTTCCCGGACGCACTTGCCGCATGCAAAATTCACGCTTGCTATGCAAATCCCTTTCATCCTCTTTGCGACCCATACATATACGTTCTCCTACATTTTCGCTACTATGCTCGCAGTTGCATTTCGTCGTTTAAATCGCGAGGACGTTAATCGTCTCGACGACGGCGATGGCGGTGGCGACGGTATCCAGTTAACGGCTCCGGTTTCAACGACCCGATAATCGCGCGATAAAGTCCACTCAAAGAAGAAATAATAGTCGCTAAGAACTTTCGTTTGCGTCCATTACGAATGAACAATCCTGCCACCGGCGAAATCTGCATTTCATAAATTTTAAAGCCGACTGAAATGACGTGTCCCTCTCTTTCTTTCTCTCTTTTTCTATCTCCTTCGCATTTCCTTAACGTCATAAAATTATTCTCTATGAAAAAATTAAATATTTTTACCTAAATATATAGATCAGTGAATGATTGATCAAAGGATATATTGTTAATTGATCATTTAAATTAGAAAAGATATTAAAAATTGACGAGAAAAAAACTTTTATTCTAAATATATTTTTGTTAAGATTTTGTTTGACTTTTTTAAATTAAGTTAACATTTCAACATTTTGTGCACAACTGGATCATCGAAACAGGTTTGTCTATACCGGGTGTCCGACAAGTCTGGCAATTCGACTGGCTGTACAACTAGACCCAGGCGACTTGAACTCAGTTATTTTCGGCGACGCGCTATTTTGGGATAATGCATGTCGTGACGCGGGGTGCCACGGAGAAATCAGTTTACGGAGAAACTTGGTCGAGATGGGTTGTTCTCTGTATGTTTGTGTACCGGCAATTATAGCTCAGATTCTATCTCGATTATCGCCAAACATGGATCCTTTCGCAAAAGCGTAGTGCACAATGGGATGTCATCGCTCGAAAATTAATTGCTCGTTACAACGTGTACGTGTACGCGCGTAATAATGATGTAACGAGAGTATCGGTCGAAGGAGGATGCCGAAGTCGAAACAATTAATAGTCCACGTACTGTATTATTTTGAGGAATCGAGGTGCGAGGTTTTCACAAAGAATCACAAATATTTTTAAATTAATCGCGATAATATCAATAAAACTCTCAGAAAAATGATTTATAAAAAGAAACGAAAATTATAAATTAATAAGTAATGCATCTTTCTAACACGTGATGACGGCATCTTATAATAATATCTATTTAGTTAATATGTTAGTGTATGCGTATATGTGTACATAGTTTTCGCAACGAGAATTAAACGCAGAAATCCCATCACACTTGATATAACGCACGAAAGATATGAGGTAAATGTTGATTCCAAGATTTGATTAAATATAAAAACTTTTGAAAATAAATATTCAGAAATGTTTCACCGCTCTAATATTGAGACAATAGTAAAATAAGAAACAGATTCCAATATTGCATATTAACTTTTATAAATAGATTGATGTTAATTCTTTACAATATTTTAACGTTAACATTCTATCTATGATAAGCCATCTTCATAATTCGGGTTTGAGTTAAACATTAAAATAAAATATTTTGGCAAGTTTATAGAATCATAATAGAAAAATATTTCATATTAATTGTGTGTTAAAACATAGAGACTTGAACAACGTGTAAATCTTGTTTCGTTCATTTATTCTCAGTTTGCGAAAATTGTCTAGAAAAATGGAAGAAATGTAATTAAAGTCAGATTACATCCTATGTTGACGACTTCGAGGAAATGTCGATCATTTTTCATGGAATCGTAAACAATTTTACAATAGATTTTGTTAAGCAGCCAAGTGGCTCATCTCTACTACAATTGCAAAGACGTCGTGTTTTTGATTCCCCGTGGACCACGGAGTCGATAGCAGATTCCGAAAGTCGACTGTCGCGAAAGTAAAAGAGATTCGAAGATCGGACATTTCCCATTAAATTTGCCGAGTGTAATTTTCCATTAGCCTCGGTCAGTGCTCGCATATAAGAGTTCGTGATCTTCT
>NW_017304406.1:775086-787178 GCF_001594115.1 Trachymyrmex septentrionalis | reverse complement strand
TATTTGCTAGTAAAACTATCGCGATAATCAATCATAATAATTAAATACATATAACAGTTTTAGACCATCACCAATTTTGGCAAAAAAATCCAATTCAAATAATATCAGCTCATTAATTGATATACATATATTTTTGTGAAAAATTGAGAAATTAAAAGTTGAAAAAACAAATTACAATCACGGTCGTAATAATCACATATTAGTATCTTTGTATCAACTAAATTAACTTAAGAAGAAAATCTCATACTCATAATAACGCGCGCGTTCACTTAAACTTTAAATTAATGAGCGAGATTTCTCTGGCCTTCGATCGTAAGATGATGTTAATGGAAACGAAATGGAACGAAGCCAATTACTTGACTGCGGCTTTCGAGCAATAATGTGAATTCTTGTGGTGACTTGGCGGTTTCTTGCGATAGGCATTTTATAATCGTCAATGAATTATTAAGAAACAGGGAATCGAAGGTTCGAAATGACCGCTCCGCGTGGTTAGTCGTCCACGAGAGGATACCTATACGTAGTGATATCATAAACAACGGAGAGCAACGGCGAGAACTCAGTGAGAGTTCGGCGATCCGGAAGCTTGATGTTCGCGAATCGGCCGGAAGTGATGCGATCGAGGTGACATTGAGAAGTCGTAATCGTCGATGGAAACGGATAGGACGTCCCGTTCGTCAGTCAGTAGGAGTTGGCAACGCGGAAGTTATCGGAGCCGGAGCGGAAGACGGCGGAAACGCAAGCGGAAGCCATGGGGTGAGCGGATCGCCGACTGGATCAGGACGCTGATAGCATTCCTCTTCAGTAACGTCGGCATCGTGTGTCTAGTAGTGGGCTACACTATAGCGGGCGCCTTCCTATTCATCTACATCGAGGGTAAAATCAGCTTGAATATCGCCGACGACGTCATCAAGCTAAGAAATTCGACGGCCGTCTCTCTTTGGGAGCTTACTTCTAAGGTGAAGAATTTACGTGAATCGAGCTACGCGCTATAATTTCTCGCAGTAGTGAAATCGAATGATATCGCCAAGAACAGATACGTAGAGATATACGGATTTTATGCTTTTACAAATTTTATTAATCATTTATTTTTACACATGTTTAGATTTGATCACTCTTTAACTAAAATATCGAGAGAAAAAACGAATGACATTACTAATATGTTAATATTTATTTATTTTTTTTGATATTTTGACACTGTTCATATTGTTTATAGGAAAATGTGTTTTCGGAAAAACTCTGGAAGGAGGAGGTAAGAAACATTCTCGAGAATTACCAAACGACGATAGTCTCATTTATAAAAAATGGATACAATGGTATGAAGGAAACTAAGTGGACTTTTGCCGGTGCTTTTCTGTATTCCCTTACCGTGATAACGACCATCGGTGAGTCTCGCTCTTATATACAATCAAATTGTTTGCAATTTACTCGTAACTTTACACTGTTAAAAGTGAAATATTAATTTTAATTTAAAGACGTATAGTGAACTTTCTGAGACATGCAAAAATGTTATAATTTAACATTTTTGTTTGTACAAAAATGTTAATTTTAACTAATGTCTCAGAAAGTTCACTATATGTCTTTAAGTTAAAATTAACATTTTATTTTTAACAATATATTCGCTTTAATTTTAATTTACTTACATTTCTTAATTTATTTTAATTTAAAAATATATAATTAAAGAGTTAATTAAATGTATAGAATTGTTCGATATATTCGCGCGCGTTTGTCTTTAAGAATTAAACGTGGCATGGAAAATGTTAGAGAAATTTTTGAAAAATGTAGACAGTTTACTCGCTGCTGGATATTTTGCCATACTAAATATTATTTGCCCTGCTAATGCCTAGCTAATGCCCATTTCTCTCTTCGTGACTAATTAATCTCATTAAAAGCTTTTATGCTAACTATGAAAATGTTTTGAGATAAAGTCTTCAGAGTTTGTATTTAACAATAAAATTGTGCGAGAGATTGACAACTTTGTAATATTTTATAAAATTAGCCAGCTATGACCAAATATTAATACACAATTTATTTGAAATCATTATGCTAAAATATGTAGAATAAATTTGATGTCCACTGTATTATAAAAACAAAATAAGTAATTTTGTTAATTGTATGCATATATAATCTATCTAACGCATATAATGAATGTTGAGAACATCAATTTTATAATATGGTAAGAAAAATTTGATTAGAAATTCTAGCTAACACATTCTCCAAATAAGCAGCTACGTGTATGTCCAAAAATAAAAGAAATAAATTTAAATTGTAAAAACATACGGATTTCGAGTTGAAAAATATATACATAAATCTTGGTCTGTCTGAAATATCACGAAAAGGATATTAAAATCGAGAGAGAAAGAGCGCAATAATAAAAATATTCGTAAAATTCTTATTGTTAGATAGTACTTATTAATTTTTTCTGTTTTCAATATTATTACATGTCATACTTTATATTCGAATTATTTTGAAAATATTTAGAATGCAAATAATTAAAGTTGAAATTTGTAAAGCTTTTCTTTTGTTTGATAAGAAAGAAAATGCAAACTCATTCTATATTAATTGTAGAATAAATTGATTAATTTATTTATATTTGTCAGTGTGACGTAAATGTTTGCTATTTGCTCAACTTTAATTATTTTCTTATTATTTTTATTGACACTAAATGTCAATCTCATAAGGCTTTCTTCCAATACATCTTACACATTTCCAATATTATTTTTATATTTTGTTTATACATTAAACATTTATCTATCTAGAAATTCCTAAGAAAAACTTTTACATAAAGTTTTTTATTTAAATAAATATTTATTAAAAGAAACAATTCAAAGATCAATCTGTATAAACTAATATATAATTTGAAAAAATTAACTTAGCGAAATTTTATTAATCTTAATTTTTTACAAGAAGCTAATTTTTTTCATCAATTAATTAGATCAATCATGATTTAATCATATATCAAAAACAAAAGAAATTGAAAATTTTTTGTTGTTGATTTTTTGTCGTTGATGGGTGCGTACGAAAATTACTTTATTCTTAATCTATCGCGATCTAATGTGTCAAAAGAGATCGAGTTATAGCATCAGGCAGAAAAATCAACGTAAAATGTCGGATAGTTACTACTATCCAGGCCACGAATAATATCCTGAGACGTAGGATTTATCATTTTCCGGCGCCACGGCAATGAAAGGATAAAGTGATATTAATGACTTTAACGTGATGGCGGCTTTGTTCTCAGCGTTGTGCGTGCTACATCGTATCAGTATACCGTGTGCGAGAATGTGTGTGAGAAGAGTATAAATCATGATTACTCGGCGAAATTACACGAAAGGAATTATGCGATTTATGAGACTATTGCATAAATTAGAAATACAAGAAAGTATTCACGGTCACGGATATGTATGTATATCTTTGATATTCTAAAATATCTATTTCCTCTAATATAAATCTATTTCAATATTTTTCTCAGTGAATAGTTAATGTCAATAGTAGAGTATCCATTAGTATTTATTTAATATAAACATTTCGATTAATGTTACCTTGATGTATGAAATTAACATAAATATTATTGTATTATTATATAACATTTGATAGCTGGAATAATAAATATTAAATTATAATATCACCTAATCATATAATTTACATAACTAATAGGATTCACCACAATTGACCATTATTATACTGATCATTATACATATTAATACCTGTGTTTAGAACTATTTTGGAAGGTTGCGTATGAATACTGGAATGTAAATTTCATTCGTGCACGCGCCCACGACGATAATTATTTTCAGTTTTTGACATTAGGTTGTTGTCGTCGATTGGCAAAGTCGGTCACTTAGAATTAACATAAAACTAATTATGAAATTCGATATTGATAAGGCATGCTCTTCGTGAAATGATAATCATCGATAAATTGTGTAGCACATTAGTCAATTAATCCTAACTCGCGCAATTCAGTTTATGATATTGCATCATTTAATAAATAAATAAATAAATAATTGAATTAGTTAGTATCCTTTTCATTTTAACACATGTGTATCTTGTTATCCAATATTATTCGTCTATTTTAAGACGCCGAATTAATAGCAAAATAACGTTAGATATATGTATATACATGTTAATACAAGTTAATAAAAACTTAAAGTATTTACAATCTATTCATCTCGAGTTATATAGTTTTTCTTAATTGTTTGACTTTTAAAGTGCTAATCGCTATAAATCGCGGCTCTCCTTTATGAATTATCTCAAATACTATTATTAGCTTTCAGCATAGTTAACTGACATTGATAAAATCAATGAAAAATAGTGAGAGCAGCGCTCGATGAAAGTCTCGAAATTGGATTATATTGCTCAACCGAACTTCCTGTATTTCCTTCGTATCCGATGTCCTTCGTAGAATCGAATCGCTACCGAAAATTACCTGTCGTATGTCTACGACGTGTTCCGCAACGACGAATTTGCGGACTGGCGAGGACTTCGTTAGGCCGGAAATTAATTAACGTGCGCTGATCGTTCGATCCCCCAGGATCGATGAAACTTGCTCGTTCATTTATTTGTTCGTTCATCGCAAGAACATCGTTGATGGTCACCATCAACGATCGACATTTCACTTCGCTATTAATTAATTTCTTTAGTGTCCAATAGGCTAGATTAGTAGTAGTAGTTAATCTCCTGGATGCACTAATAGTAGCAATATTCGACGACATCATGCAAAGTGCATTTTGCAAAAAAGACATTCCGCTATTCTTTTACACACACATATACATACATATACAATTATTTTCATCAATATACAGGTATTATAATATAAAAAAATATAATAAATTAAATTTAAATGTAATTAATAATTTTTTATTTTACTTATTCTTTTTTAGATAATACACTTTAATCTACAATGACCCGAGATGTATTCGAGTAAAAAATCAAATATGCTTAGATATCCACGGTTTTTCATTAATTGCATTTATCTTTTATTGTATCAATTTTTTTTATTTTGTGAATTATAACGTAAAGAAGTTTTTGAAAAATATACGTATTATACCGCTATTATGACATATTCAAGATCTTACTAAGTATTCAAGCGTTAAATAAAGAAATTTCCTGGTACAAAAGAATATCGATTTATTAAACTTGCCGTTCTCGAAACTTGATTAAAATCGCAAATTATATACCTACTATATTTACAAACATAGAAAGAAATGCATATGAAATCACCGTCACTTTATATATTTTACGTTCAAAAATAACGCTATTAAAAGCTTTTTAAATATTTGCATAAAGCCCAATCAATGCCGTCAAATCAGTAATTGATTGACTTGTATATATTTCAGCCTCGAATTTAGAAAACATGAAGCGAAAGTCATAGCCCATCCTCGGGCGTAATTGATTTGTTACCAAGATATCTTCTGTCAAAGCTGAAGAAGCCTCTTAGTGATTTCACTTATTCTACAATCATATTTATGTCACATGTAAAAAATTTAAACAAACATAAACATGATAAAAACTGTTACAGTAAACATATATTTAAGAAATAATTTTTCATTTTTTCTTGGTTAAAGACCAAAATTTATCCATAATTTTGTTAAAAGTTATTTGTTAATTTCAAACTTTGATGTAAATTATGCGACCCAAGGTGCGATATTATACGACAACAAAAGTTTAAACGGATCATATTCACGATGTCGCATCGTTCAAAGTTAACAAGAACTTTATCAAAAATAAGGCACAAAATATTTTATATAAAATAATTATATTTTTAAAATAATAACGTGACAAATTAAAACGGTTTATTCTATTATTTGCTATAGTTATTTATTTTTTTTATTATTTATTCTATTATTATTAGATATTAAATAGCCATTGTTTTGATACAATTTAAACAAGCGTGAGAGTTATAATTAATCATACGTTAATTGCGACAGTTAGTTAATTGCGTGAGTTTCTCATCATCAAAACTCGGAGAGGAATGATTATGGAGATCTCTGTTGGAGACAAATTTCTTTATGCATTATAGATCTAGAATACTAAGAAAATTGCAATGTATTTGCGATATTCGTAATCAAGAAAGTCGTCTAAAAATACGTACAGAGCATTTTTGTTAAAAAAAGAGATAAAATAAAAATTTGTCTTGATATCTTATTCAATTTATATTATAAATGTAGTTAAAGTATAGATAATTTTGTTTAATGTAATATTTTAAAAATTAAATTGCAAAAATATACGTAGCTTCATAAAAAAAGAAGCTAAGAAGCGATATTATTTCTAAGAGATAAAATATCAGCATGAAGACATATATCTGCACTGTAAGCATGAAATAGATCATTTTATTTATTTTAATACTTTTAAAAACAAAATTACAAAATTGTCGTCTTAAGAAGTTTCGTACATGTAAGTAAAAAAAATTTTATGGCAAATATTTCTTTAACACTACAATACATGATAGTGCAGGTATATATTTACACTGTAAATAAGATGTACACGAGTTGAATCGTCACTTTTGTTGACTTTTAATTCTTTAAATGATTGCGTTTTGAAAACGAAAGGATCTGCCAACTCGAGCCTCGTTGAGTAAATGATATCTAATAGACGATACATGCATAGCCTTATGTATGCGCGTCAGCACACTATATAGAAATCATGATGTTAAACGTGATTGGAGATACACGTGTATTTAGATACACGTGTGGAAGATATCACTACCTACTAACATATATATGTAATAAAAAGAAATATCAAGATAACGTCAATCGATTTGTTGTCACTCAGTCCATTTTAGATTTAAATAAAATAAACAATCTGTCCGTAATTTATGTATGCCAGACTTACGATTTCTAGCTAATATTTTATATGCCTTATAATTTTACATGCTGTATATTTCGAGATATATACGTAAATATATATTTTATGCATATTCTAATTTTCCAAATTTTTCATATTATGTTGCATAAAATTATAAATTCTATCATTGATTTTAATACAAAAATAGAAAGAGATATATCCGTCTAAAATGAATTTATTTTATAAAATAAATTTATATACAATAGTATATTCTTTGTATTTGGGATAAAATACAATAACTATTCTCACGTATTTAAGACAATATTTATTTAACAAATACAATGCCTAAAGGCATTTTCCGGCTAACGCTCGTCAGAATATGAAGTTTTGTTTAATATTATTGGATACATTAATTTACTTAAGGATCCGAAGACAATAGGCCTGTTCTCTCTTTTTAACTAAACTTTCGCACCACCAGTTCTTTATTCCTTTTCTCTTCAGGACAAAAGAAGAAAAAGAAAAATGAATTGGTGCAAAAGTTCAGCCAAAAAGAACAGGCCTTATGTTTCCAATTTATATCAGGTTTCGTAAATATTACTTTACTATTGACTTTACACAGCTCTTTTAAATTTCTTGGCTCTGCTCTTTCTCGTCCAATTATGAAATAGTTTGGAACACAGGACAGTGCCAATTTATCATTGTATCTAATTTGCGATATAACTTTATGTTTTCATTTCAACCTGTTATAATATCATGAATTCTCTTCTAACGTGTTTTTTCTTTTTGTTTTATTACTGTAATGAAATTTTAATTCATGATAAATTGTCATCAGACTGATGAAGATTTACAATTAATATAGTCAAAACGTATCATCATTTTATTGTTATAATATATATATATGTATAACAAATTTTACAATATACATATTATTAATTAATTTTCTAATTATTTAATTATAGTAAACTAATTCAATTAGACCCTTTGTCGCTCATTATTTAGCCTATCTATCTAGTTTAATTTGTTGTTACACATCCAAGCGAATATAATATTTATATATTTTCTTATTTTATTTAAATTTGATATTAAGCGAAACACTCTTCTGCTTCTCTCAATTGTCTTTCAAAAACAAAAAGAATGGAAAAATTAATAATTTGTCTGAATAGGTCAATTGACTTTTTGCTTATTGTTCAGATTATCAAGAGAGTTTCAGATATAATAACCGTATAGTATATCACAAGGGGATGTGGAAATAGTCGGTAACGCGATATAAATCAAGCGCGACAGCGATTGTCCGACATCGCCGGCAACGGGCATAATTAATTTTCAGAGGGAATCATTTCGCCGTTAAACTTCTTGACAAGCCGATAAATTGGTGCCGCGATGAAACCTCCCGCGATTAATCCTCGCGATAATTGATCGCTAACCATGTATGTGACGACACTGTCGCGTCGGTCGCCCTCGTCGTTCGAGACGGAGAAATAACAAACATATGCACAAGTACGCGCGGGATGTCGGTTTCCGTATTTTTGGTTAATCGCCAATACAATAATTCTCTGGCCGGAGGCCCGACCCAAACGGACTAATGTCCCTGATACGTCTGGCACGTGATACCTGTTACGTGCGTGGCAAGACAAGCATGTCGTTATGCCGATAGTGCCATTCGAGTCGATATGAACAAAACGTTTTGACATTTGAGATTTCTAATTAATTACCTCCTGTATCAATCATCCGCAGTCCCGAGTATAATTTTAAAACATTTGCGGAATTGTCCAAATTTCTTCTTATTTTCATTTTACAAATCTGTTAAATCTCTCTCTCTCTCTCTCTCTCTCTCTCTCTCTCTCTCTATCTATCTATCTATCTATCTCTTTCTCTTTTCTTTCCGTTATTCCAGATTTATATTACTTTACCTGGTATTAATTAACAGCTTTTCTACTATTTTATTTCGTTTTTAAGATTATTATGTCATAATCCACCCCAATCTGCTTTATGCGCTGCCTAAACATACTTTAAACCACCACGAATAAAAACGAATGATACGACGAGTGCATATATCATGTTAATTTATGTCATGGCGTATTGCAGTAAATCATCATGGGAGCGAAAGAGGATAAAATCAGGTGATCCCGGCTGCCAAAATTGTCAGTTAGTGAAAATGATAAACATCACTGGCGGCGCACGCAATGCTTCACAACATGGTTATCAGCGTTTTAGAATTATCATGTACACCGCTAAAACTAAATGCACATCGTTAATGTACATTTAACATGGAAGCTTTTACGTATGAATACACGCGAAATGGTCTGAAAATATATTCCCATTTATCTCTTGCAATTTCAAATTAAAACTCGATAAAACATAACATTACAAATTTGATATTTTAATAATTAAGTGCAATATATCCAATTTAAATTTTTTCGTTTCCGTCGGTCTTAAAACTAATTTTAATATTCAACATTAAAACCTTGATTATTAAATTAAAAGTCAAGAATTATGAAAAGCTCAGTTTCAAAGAATTTGCGATTAAACTCGCCTTTCGCAACTCTTTAAAAGAATCTATATAAAACGTCTTTGTGCTTTTATATTTTACTAAATCGTTAACGCTCGCCGTTCCAGGATTACATAATCGCGATAAAATCGATAATAATGAATAGGCGAAACAGTTCTCTCGCACGTAATGACGACGAAAAAGCTTTAACTTTATCATCGGCGAAGTTGGATAACATTTCTATAAACATCGTCGGTTAATTGAGTTCGAAATTGTAAATGCCGACATCGGTACATCGTTATTCATTTAGTGATAGATTTAGTTGACAATAATAACCTAATGGTCGTCAGTGGTTTACATAACGTCGCTGTGGATAAACGTCGTTTTACTCGACCTTTTGCCGGCTTTATAAACTCGATACGATCTAAATAATGAGTGCGCAAAGCCTGCAGAAATGGAGTTTTTTTAATATTTAATAAATTGTTAAAAAAATCGCACGCAGTACGTATAATGTATATTCCGGGTTACATGGTTGGATTACATTGTTATGTCGGGTAAAATATTGTACGTGCGAAACGACCGTAAAGTCAAATGTCAACGGCGAACATAACTGGTCGATCAACTTGGATCTCGTTCCATACGTTCCATACGTACCACCATTCTATTCTGCCATGTCGAGAATTTCCTATCTCTTTTAGATTTTGATGCACACACACGCTTCAACCGTAGTACTCAATTACTTTTATATACATGTTACGTGAATTTTGGTCATATTTTACACGTGCCACCGGCGTCGCTGAATTTTTCCGAAAATTGATAAAAAATGTTTGCGATTTGTTCACGATATTCATTCTTAAAATGCGAGAAGTCTTCTAAATGACTTGTAATATGATTTGCGTATATTTTTCTGGTTTTGGCAATCGAAAACGGTTTGTAAATGCCATTTCCACTCTTTGGAGAACAATAATGGCTGGCTTATATTTTTGCTTCCTGTGTATTTTATTCTCTGTTCATCAATAAAAATCAATACTAAATTTCATAAATTTATAGATTTGCAAAATAGAGTTCATAGGTTTGCAAAAGACTTTTGTCCTCATGGAAAATATAGAATTTAGATTTACATAAGTTTCAAACATGTCGTGCGTTTGACTAGTTACGCAACTTCTATCAGTGATTATGTATTATTACTTTTTTTATGCATTCTTATTTTTGAACTGTAGTTATATCTAACTTATCAATGCGCGATGAAAGACAAACAATAAACATAAAGATTTTCATTATCCAAATCGTTTTCCAACAAATCTCATGCGCGTATTTTATAGAATTTTATCTTTCAAGATAAGATCTTTTGAACGAGAGATGTTATAGAAAATTGCAGTCGAAATAGAAACATATCGGAATTTTTGATAAAAGAATACTTGACCGTTTTGTAAAATCCTCCGACTACAAAAAAAAACGCATATAAATAAATACAAAATTTTCTGCGAAAGCTAGTTAAAAGAAAACATCAAATTCCCTGTTACATCAAATTGATATTCGATAATTCACATTCTTGTGCAAAAACTTTAATATAAATTGAAAAAAATGACGCGATATAATTATTAACGTTTCACGTCACAACAGTCAATAAAACAGCAATTTCGGGTTTATTGAAGTTAATCATGCCTGTAAATAACGGGCAGAATTAAATTATCTGTAGAAGAAATAATTATTTGCAATATTTAAAATTTAATATTCCAGCGTACCAAAAAAGGTCTCAAATTATTTTTTCTATTTGCACTATCATTTTGTATCACTTCTATTACTGCTCAAAAGTACATTTTAATAGTAATAAGTATTTGATATGTAGTTGGGATAAAAAAAATCTTGAAAATCTAAATCAAAAGTTCAGTTTAATAGAAATTTTGGAAGAAATAACAATCGTGCGAATTGAAATAAAGTTAGAAATTTTTTTGAGATCATTTATACATACATTTAATTATATCATGAAAGTCTAATTATTTCACTGTTGATGCCTTGTAGCTCTGAGTTATATCAGTCTTTCAATATACAACTTAAGAAATGTCAAATCTAAAAGTATTTAATCAGAATTTCTAAAACACTCTATATGCGCAGTGATTTTATGCACCAGTATTCGTCGACTCGTACAACGACATTAATTTTCGCGTGTATTTTCTCATTATTTCCGCTTTCATTTCCGACTATGAAATGTGCGCATATTACATTGTTTAGAGCGAGTCTAAAGTTGTACAAAGAACTTTGTTGCCATATTTTCGATTTAAAAAATAACAAAAAATTATTATATCAAAAAATTTATATCAAAATGCAGTTAAACATTCCCAATTTATTTAGGATATTTGAAGAGTATATAAACATATATATTTAATTCTCGTATAACAATATACATATTTGTTTATTTGTCATTCATATTAATTTATAAAATAATATTTGATGCATTTTAATTATTATGAGAAAAATGTATAATATAAAAGCATTATTTTAATTTTAAGTAACGTTTTGAGTGTAATATTCTGTTTTCTATCTTCTATTTTTTGCATCTTAGAATAAAAGTAGTTGGCAGAATTAGATGATAGAATATTTAAAGAGTAAATTTCTTTTTGTTTAATAAGCGTTTCTTTACAAACCTTTCTCTTAAATTTCTTCTACTTCTTCAACTTCAAAGCTTCGTATACCAACGTGAAGTAAAATGGAGTTTGTGACACTATAAAAGTAACATCTTCATTTGTGGTCGCTTAAGGGGAGACTCTGTAGAGAATTTAACTCTCTTAAAAAAGATGATTTGCATATATATATATATATATATATA
>NW_017304406.1:769437-772918 GCF_001594115.1 Trachymyrmex septentrionalis | reverse complement strand
TTCCATTTCTTTGTAAAATTAAAAAATATAATATTACTATATAATAATTATTATAATAATAACTTACTTTTGATGTGTTACGATGATATTGTGAAAATAACATTCTATTTTATTTATTCTTTAAATTTCTGAAACGAAATCTTACTTCAAAAAAGTTAAGATATTGCTTTAAGTTAAGGCATTGAAAAAGAGTGAAAAATTTGTAAGAGTGGCAGATTTCCGTTCTTTTTTTTGGAGTGAGATTCATTTCAAAGAAAAATAATATCACTTCTTCTTTGAAGTGAATCTCACTTCAAAGCTTCAAAAAAGGGTAAAAATCTGCCACTCTTATTCAAGAGTGCAAATTTTTCATTCTTTTTCAATACTGACTGTATTTTAATTCTTTTGGAGTAAGATTTTACTCTAAGAAATTTAGAGAGTAGATATTACTTTTTAATTATCTCATAATGAAACGAGCACAAATTATGTTTATAGCATTTATCGATACTTATGATGCGGATTATAGTTGCAACTAATTTGCAATAGCATCAATTTGCAATTGCAGTTGCTTTCTTTCTTTTCTACTTTTTTGTAACAATAGATTTGGAAAGATGAATAAAAAAATTGTATCAAGACGCAATCTCTCTCAATTATTAGATTAACAAAATCGGTGTTGCGTTTATTCGTTTGCGGACAAGCATTAAAAAATAACGCTAAAAAATCAGTCGCTGCATGCCATCCGCAATGGCACATATTGTTTATTGGATGCGCGAGAAAATCTCTTTCGACGCTTTCTGCCGTATAGAGTTTTGGATATTGCGTCGGGATATAGCCGATTCCGCAACGACTCTGATCCGACTCGTTACGAATTGCATGAGAGGATTTTTATGGACGTGTATAGTGCGTGAATAGTACATCATTTTCGTGTGAACAAACGCAATTCGCGCTCTCAAATTAAAGATATTATATAAAGGGGATAAATTGTTTCGATTTTTATCTTTCGCTTCAATTTCATTGATGATAAAGTCATACGATTTAGTCAATCAACAGAGGTAAAATAAATCGACAAAAATGCATGTAAGATATGACGAGATCTAGAAATTTTGTGCTAAAAATATATTTATTAAAAAGATATCAAAATTAAATTTAAGTACTTAAAATTAAGCATTAAATTAAATATGTAGAAAGAATTGTCTCAAGCGCGTTCTATCTTTCGTGCGTACATCGTATTTTCGATGCGAAATAAGCGGAACACACACGCTATAAAACGTTGTCGTGAATATGGAATATTCGCAGTGTCCGCGTAGACGCAGCTTTAAACGCGTCGATTTACTGTAGAGGTTTTATCGCTGTCATATACAATCGGTCGGCGCCACCGTTTTATCGTCGCTAAAAGACGCGTTCACGCGATCGGACGTTCATTTTGATTCGACCATGCCATAAATCATCGGCGTGAGTGTCGATTCTCGAAAATTAACGCGATCGCTGCTTCCCTTCCCTCCAAAATGTAAAATTGTGAAAAAATGCCGAAAGAAAAGAAGACAAAGAGAAAAAATTACACGGTCCTTGATTTTGTCGAAACAAAAGATAGATAATTTTTCCTATAACTATATCATCATTTTTTTTCAATACAAAATGAAAATTACGCCATCTGATTGCGTAATTGTAATACGAATAAGCGAATTAAAGAATAAATTACAAAGTTATCTAAATTTATTGCGTAGATTAATTTTTCGCGGAAAGTTACCTTTTACTTTGAAACCTATGTACTAGGTTTTCAAAAGTTTTCATTTTTATTATAATGTACATATACTGTACGTATTGCACAGTGGCCATTGTTTAACGCAAGATGGAGATAAGAAGAATTGCCATTACGAGATTATCCGAGAGACGGAATCTCGATAATAAAGTCTACGTTTCGTGCATCCCGGAATTGGTCATTTCGCATGCGAGAGATGTAGTTTTCCTGAAAAATCATGCTGAATATATATCCTCGCGTCACGTTTCCCTTTTGTTATTTCTCTATTTCGCGCATATTTGTGTACGTGTATGGAAAAAAGAGCAGCTGAACAAGCTTTTTTTCGTGGCGACTTCGCGCGGTTACAAAGCATGCTCGGATTCATCCCTGGTATCGTACATCAATTCGACAGTTTTTTTGGCACTGGACTAAAATTTGTTGGTGCATACTTTTTGCTTCTTTTGCGAATGATAAATGGCCGAAATAGAGACCAAATTAAAACGAGGAAATATCAACAAAAGTCGTTACTCGATAAACCGATCGCGATAATAGTCAGTAGATTGCCAGATTATTATTATATATTGGTAGGAAGATCCTCTTTGAGATAGGATTCTCTTTGAAAGAAAAAGATTTATGTAAAAAGTCGAATTCGGTCTGCAACGAGAGAAACTAACGCAAACAGGTATGATTAAACAATTTGCCTTAACAAACGACATTGTTGCTTATGACTAGTCTTCGCGACGCTTCGTGTGAATATGATCTTTCTATAATTCCGTGGAAAATTATTTCTGCTTTATGAAGGCGTGGATGGAATTTCGTGATGTTTCCTTTTCTTTTTTAAAGACTTTTGCTCAGTTTATAGAACACTATATTTCGCTACCTTATAAAACATGAAAATGTCCAAGTAGATTCCACGAGATTGTTTACGTCTCCCACGAGATAAACCTGAAACTTTCAGTAGCATGCGGTCAAACTCTCACGGATATGTCTGTTGAAACAACGTCCGGTTGAATCACTTGGAAGACAATTGATACTTTATGAATATCGTTGCGATAGTAAAGTTTTCGTAGCTATCCGAGGACAAGCTTAATCCGCACTAATAAATATAGTGCGGATAACTTTGTGCAGAAATAATTTAAAAATATATCGAGATATTAGTTATTTTTTGTCTAAATATTTTTTGTCTAAATATACAAATAAATTATCCTTAGAACATAACAATATTTTAAATGAACAGAATCCGTACATTAAGAGATTCTTGTTTTAATCATGAAAGTGAATTCATACGTTTGGTATACTCTTTCTTTTTCTTTGGAATAAATATTTTAATCACGTGTGTTTGCGTAATTAATAATTCGAACAATATGATATTATATGGGTTTCTATCAGAACACCGCGGGCAATAAATTAATAATAAATGAATCAGCTCGCGGATAGTTGTAGAATGGTATAAAGCAAGAAACAAGCACCGAAATGAAGCTTGTCGATAAACTCACTTGCCGTGTTCTCGTTTAACTGCGCAGGTTATGGCAACCTTTGTCCCAAGACGAAATGGGGCAAAATCGCGACTATAGTGTACGCAATAATAGGGATGCCGCTTTTCCTTCTCTACCTCAGCAATATCGGTGACATTCTGGCCAGAAGTTTCAAGTGGACCTACGCCCGCTGTTGCTTGTGCAAGTAAGACCGTTCTGCTCGTCGCAAAAATGTGTCACATTCCTATTGATCTTTTCTGTAGTATCATATGTTACATTTCGATTCATT
>NW_017304406.1:765272-769337 GCF_001594115.1 Trachymyrmex septentrionalis | reverse complement strand
TTGCTTGTGCAAGTAAGACCGTTCTGCTCGTCGCAAAAATGTGTCACAATCCTATTGATCTTTTCTGTAGTATCATATGTTACATTTCGATTCATCTTTTCAGTATCTATCTTTTTCGATATCGTAAAATCAGATTTTAAATCGTCATCGTCGAATTAATCTCGATCGATTTTTCAAGATGCCGAAGAAGACCATACGATGCAGCAAGCGCGAGAGCGTCGGAGATATCGAATGATCCAGCTGCGAAAAGAGATCGGTGGCAGCAGGTAAGCGACACCGTTGCAACCAGAATTACAATTCATTATAACGAAGTAGCATCGTGATGCTAGAGGGAATAAAGCTTTCATACAGAATCTCTCAAAATTATTTCTATTATACATTCGAAATATCTCTCTAAAACTAATCGAGATAAAGAAAAATTTTTTCAATATCAAATACATCAATGTCTTATTGTTACAAGCGAATTCTGGTATGTTCAGGATATCAAGTAGGGAATATTCAAAGAAAATTTGTCTGTAGATTGTAAGCACGTATGGCGAGGAGGTAGATACGTCAAGCTTGAATGTAGAAGAAACTTTACCTAGAGACGACGACAACGGAGAAGTTAACGGAAGCGACGGCGACGACGAAGACGATGACGACGAGAGTGACAGCTACGATCCTCAGCACGTCACAGTGCCGTTAACTCTCTGTCTTGCTATTATGGTGGGGTGAGTATCTCGACGAGCGAGATAATAAGGAGAAATAGGGTTAATTAAAAGATTCACTTTTAAAGAACATATAACAGATAAATAAATTAACAAAAAATAATAAAAAAATTCTCTTGATAGGAAGTTTTTTTTACACATTTAAAGTTTTGTAGTAAAATAATAACTCAAAAGATATGGTGTAACGTTATTTTTTAAAAATTAATATGAAATAAATATTTTTACGATTTTCTGATATTATTTAATTTGAAAAGTTACAAGTGTCTATAATTTTTTAAATTAAAAATTATAATTTTGGGATTGCCAAATTCTTTTCTATTCAAATCAAAATTCTACGAAGTAAAATTACAGAGTATAATTTTCGGACGCGATGTACTTGGAATATAACATTGATTGTTTATTTTCAGTTCGATCAGTTTGCAAGTCTAACATTGCATTAAACTTGATGTCATTTTCTTTCAAAAATTTAAAAGAACCTCTAGAAAAATTGTCTGGAATTGACAGCACTTTTTTTTACTTTTTGTCCGATAGGTATATTTGGGGCGGCGCATTTCTGTTTTCGACATGGGAATCTTGGGATATGCTGGATGGTTCTTACTTTTGCTTCGTTTCTTTATCGACCATAGGTTTCGGCGATATTGTTCCTGGCGAGAAAATCTATTCCGGACATGCCTTCGATTTGTCTTTTATCATGTGTTCAATGTACCTAATGCTTGGTAAGTTTTACATATACATATACGACACCTCTTATTATTTGTATACAAGAGTCTATTTTAGAGCTTCCTTCAAGAAAATCTTCTTAACCGCTAATAATTAAACGTTCCCTTATAAATAAGACGACATTCATTATTAATATTATTATCATATGTTACAGATTGAAAGAATATAAAATCACTTGATTTAATTGTATATTTTAATCGCTAGTAAAATTATAATAAAAAATACTTCATTTTTTAAGAAGTATAATTGTCTTCGATTGTCACAGAATTTTTGACGCTCAACGTAACGATGCGAAGACAATCGTTTTGAAAGGGATCAACCGCTTTAAATCCTGCAACGCGATTTCATTCGTTGCCGTACAGCTTTGCTGCGAGCGCATTAAGTTCGTTTCAATCAATATCCGATTGCCGGGCAGATTTTTCGTGGAAAATATTCGAGTGCTTTTAAATGTTTCGACCGCTTCCATACGCGCGAACGGTGCTCTCAATTCACGCAACAATTGGTGCAATAATATCCGCAATGCTTAAAATCTCGCTCTAATCTAATATTCGATATGGACTTTGCAAAGAATCACTCGTAATGTGTACTTTTGTATTTTCAGGAATGGCACTGATCGCTATGTGTTTTAATCTCATGCAAGAGGAGGTGATCGCGAAGATACGCAACCTAGTGCGCATCGTTAAGTACATCTTCAGATGTGAAAGATGACGAACGAGTTTCCATCGTGATTCTGCACCACCACTATTTTAATTGGTGAGTTAATAAATATTTCCGTTCTCAATCATTCAATAATCTAATTTTATGATGATTTATGATGACAGGATGATTTTTTAGTTTTCACAAGAAAGATTTAATTTAATTTTCCTAAAATTCTTCCTGCACTTTAATGCTAAGAAATAGGTGCACATTTGTACGAGACATTTTTCACTAAAAATCATTCCTTATATAATAAAAAAAAGATTGCTTGTGCGATCCGTACGAGCAAAGAGCAATCGTTTGTATCATGTAGTTGTATCTTTGATGTTCTCTCGCTCTTTTTGAATTCTTCTTCAAATCTTTCGCAAGGCGTAGGGGCGTAAGTGAACGAACGATTGAGTAGAAGTATTGCATTACAGTAAGAGCAACAAGACAAAAATCGTAAACGATAAATTCTATACGACTATTCCGTGTCGTAAGGGAAACGCGGGTGATCCATTTGCTCTCCTTCGAGACTCCAAGGTTTTCCTTTAAAAGTTAAAAGTTTTATGAAGAAAAAATTAACGTTGCAGTATTTCATCGGTTAAATAGTTGTTCAAAGTATCACATTATAAGTATCAAAAGTCAGTTTTACACTTTGAAACAATACAATTTTATGAAATCTTTTTTTTCGATAAACATTTTATCATTTCTAAAATTGCATGTTGAAATTTTTCGTTATCCGATTATCGGATCATTTGACGAGCATAGAGAGAGAGAGAGAAAGATCAGACGTCATCGTGCAAAATAGATATATCGATATATATTACACACACGCACACGCGCACACACACACATCCCACATTACACATAAATACACATACACAGGCATACAACGGAAAGACACCCACACACACATACATACACACACATATACGCAATGTCAAATACGATTACTATATCTGAAGATATCCGCGACGATTTAGAAGCTATCGAGCGTTTGCAGAAGTGGCTAATACTTGTATTTATAATTGTAAGGAAAATATCAAGTAGGTATCTTTTATCGAGATAGGATATAAATATTAATTGATTTGAAACATTCCCATTTCATATTAATGTCCACTTTCAACAAGATGAAAGTGGACATCGCCGACTAAAAAAATATTTCAACCATTTTGTATATTACAATTGTAAGAATAAGTACATAATGCAGTCGCCATATAAACGGATCTAGTACAAAAAACGGTTGACCCGTTTATCAACTATTGATTTCTTTGCGTTTTGCATCAACTTAAGCTTACGATTCTTGTGAACATTTTAAATTTTAAAACGAGACAATATTAGAGAAAATAAAATATAACGAGTAATTGATGATTTGTAACAAAAATTCAATTGCAAACTTAATTATAACTTACTTTATATTTATGTACTTTGCTATATATTACAATGTGAATTATTTTTACGATATACATATATTCAGAAAAGAAAGGAACAGAGCGTTAATGTAAATCTCTTTGAAAAAAAAAAGAATTTCGCCAAAAATGCTACTAGTTTATTTTATCTATGTCTAGCATATCTATGATATATCACAGTGCATGATCGTGTACTTGAAGAGAGGAAATTGATGTGCTTTTGACGGTCGTCGTTTCGCGCGAGCTTCGAATTGCGCAACAAAAAGATTCGCGAATAAGAAAACGAGAAAAATGATGGGAAAGGGAAAACTTTAACCAAGTTTCTTCGATCGCGCGAAACCAATATGAATTTTCGTTATTAATGTGATCTCGGAAAATAAAAAGTGCATCACAGTGCGTATGTAATAGAGGCGAAGAAAGCATTTATAATAAAGATGAAAGGAGAGGGGAGGGATAAAGAAGCCTAGGGTAGCATGGCAGTAAAGAAGTAAAGAGGAAAAAAGGATCAAGAAGAGTGAGAGAGAGAGAAAGAGAGAGAGAGGAGGAGGAGG
>NW_017304406.1:759767-765172 GCF_001594115.1 Trachymyrmex septentrionalis | reverse complement strand
ATCAAGAAGAGTGAGAGAGAGAGAGAGAGAGAGAGAGAGAGAGAGAGGAGGAGAAGGGGGAGGGGGAGGGGATCAGGTCGCGATGGAACGGGGCTGCGACTACGCGCTTTCGCATGCAGCGTTCCTGTTGTACATTTACCGCACATGCGCCACAGCCACCCCCGGAGACATTGGAGAGCGATCCTGCGCCCTGCCGCCACTACGGGGGTGCGTCCGTACGTAAAAGCCGGCGTACGCTCCTCGTTCACTGTCGTCATTCGGCTCGGCCTGCTCGTATTTCGCTCAACATTTATCTCGCATTTCCCAACCTCGTCTCGCTTTGTCCGTTCGATCGAAGCTCAAACGCCTCAAGCACCGCGGCCGCGGGATCTCGATCTAAACTAAAGAATCTCATCGATCTCGTCGTCACCGAGCGTCGAATTGCGCTTTATCGTCGTTCACCACCGACAGTTCGGTTTCGGTTCGGTGTCGGTTCGATATCCGCCAGCTCCAAGTTTGAACGTATCTCAGTGTTGAGATATGAGGCTTGTTTTAAACGTGAAAAGTTACGGATAGTTTTATCGAAACATTTGTTGGATTTTACTGCAGAGTGTATCTGCGGTTAGAAGAAGGATTCTCTCTCGAGGGAATAGACGGCTACGAACGAGAACACTCGTCGACGTCCATAGAGTCAAGTTCGATAGAGCCCGCGTATACGATCGGGATGGCATTTAGTATGACATTTATAACGAGAAAGTGTGCATTCTACGATCGACGATTATCAATGAAGCCTCTTTAATTGAAAACATAGTGGAGGTTTTACAGTACGACATGCGGCTTTGTTCTCTGCTGACGAATTTCTCGTAACGATAATGACTCTTTCGCAATGGCATTAAATTCTTCCTACTTTATATTGGAATATTGGAGCTGTCGCTTATGATTCTTGGAAAATAAAACGAGATGGAACTTAAATTTGGAACAGAGTGAGTAATGTGACACATATAACCTACTAAATAGAAACTTTTCGGGCAACAGAGATAATTTAAAGATAATTAAATTGTCATAATCTTTAAAATCGTTTATCGGTTGTATATAATAGTTCGCCGAATTATGATGGAATCTGCGATTAACGTAATGAGATTGATAAGAAAAGGTCTGTAAACAATTTATTTGTTTTTCAAGTGTTTTTAAATTTGTGAATTTATTTCAATTTTTTTTTTTAAATCTGAAGAATTCCTTTAATTGACAAATTACTCGTATGATTTATTTTATTTGTGATGTATTAAATTCTTATATTCCGTTCGCTCAAAATTAATCATCTCCGTATATGTCCAACGGTCGAGCGTTCATTTTTCATAAGGGACGCTTTGGAACAACCCCTCAGGGTAAAGAGCGGACGTGATTCGATGTGGTCATCGTGTTTCAATTCAAGAGTTCTTCCAATGATGCCCGTCACCGCGATAGATTGAGAACGGATGCAGACCATTAAGTAAATCGCGAATGCCAATCAGTGCAGAATAATCAGCGATGCCGTCGCGATCAATTTATCACGATGATTTTTCATATTTTTAAAGCATGATTTTGATAAAACAGTAACAAAGAAATGAGATGATGAATAAATAATATTGAATAAATTTTTACTGTGTATTTCGCAAAACGGAAGAAGCACACACATGTATTCGATATTGTTCCACTTCGAAAGCAGTTCAGCTGTCGTTTTCTTTGATTTATCTGTTAATATAAATCGGACGTAAGCAATATATAAGTTGATTATAGTCAATCTTTATGAAAAGTAAGTGATATAGGTCAATCATAGTCAGACCGTATCGGATGCCAGTGATACGAGTGCTCCAGACATTATACCGTGGGCATGTCAATCATAATGAAACATTATTTGTGATAAGTGATATTATAGATAAACTAGAAACTGCTTGTCTCTTCTCTCACTGTTAAACAAAATTAATGCGAGACGCACAGAGCGACATTGATCTATATATAAATAATATTAAATATACACGAAACGATGGTGTACAAATATTATGGCAACGGATCGATGGAATGTTGATTTTCTTATCATTATAAACAAATAAACGGGATCGTTTAAAATAATCGGCGCTTCTCTAGGCGCGATTTTATGAAACTCCGCGTGAACATTGTGCGAACAGGTTTTTTTTCTATTTTAGCGGTGCGATGTTATGTTCCGCAAACCGCCGTGGGAATTCGAGAATCGCCGTCGAAAACGCGAAAAGCAAGAGTAAGAAGCGATCATTGTTAAGCTGAATGGTAAGTTGTAATAATCAAATTTTTTGAACATATTTTGCAAAGCGATCGGCGCAGCGCATTAGAAGAATCGTAATGCATTCGTTTGCAATTAATAGTTTTAATACTTTGTCCCATTCGCGCGAATACGATCGTAAAACACATGTAACGGAATACGATCGTCATAGATAGAGGAAAGTATACTTTGCTCTCTCATTGTGATTTACATTATGATTTGGATTTGTGGTTCATTTGGATCCTATAATAAAATTTGTATTTGTTAAAAAAAGAGAGATGGTCGCAAACAAAATATATAGAGTATCGAGAAATTTTTATACGTCTCTTTATTTCAAGCTTTGAATTGTAGTTCTCACAGTATCAATGATGTTGTGATAATTAAAAAATTTTTAGAGTTGTTAAATGTAGAAAAAGCATATAATCATATCTTATATTTTATTTTAAAGAAATTGTAGTTGGAAATTTAATCAATATGTAATGTTGCAAAGTAAAATAATGAAATAATTATTTTTCCCATAGTTCCTAAACGTTAAAACAGTTTTTTTTATTACTACTATTGGTATTATACAAAATTAATAATATAATACAATAAATACACTTGACTTGATCATTGTTGATAAGTCATTGTTGATACCTAATTAAAATAAACTGTGTGCTTTATACATATATGTAAAAAGAAGAGTATACAGCATAAAAATTGGCCATAACGGTAGCTTAAAAATATATAATGTATATATGTATAGATTATTATGTGAACAGTATAGGGAAGTGTGCCAAGAGGAAAACTTTTTCTTTATCTCATATGATTCCCGTTTATACACGTGATTAAAAATTGGTGAGACAATTTTGCTTCTCAAGCAAGGTTAATCCTTGCTTCCTGATAAAAACGTTCTCTTCAGTAATGAACGTGCGATATGCGCGGCACTTTCGAGGATTAAAAAAAGGAATCTGATTACGCGCTTGCTTGCAAATTATACTTATCTCGAGCGTCATGCAAAAATTGTCCAAGCGAGATTGATATGGCACTTGGCAAAATTTGCATTCGCTTACACCTCTCCTTGCATATAGTCGCAAGAAGTATCATATCTCTTAAAAATAAAGCCGAGATTCAATTACGAGTAAAATCGAATTTAAAAGCATTTGTCTTTCTGGCTCGACAGCTACTCTCACTCGAAAGCAAAGCTCCTCGTGCAACATTTAACGTCCATTTTGAGGATTACAAGCTTTACACAAAGCTCATTAAATTTTTAACATCTCGCTTAGCAAACGATAGATATCTCAAACGAATGAGCACGAATGCAAGCGAAAAATTGTATTTTGTGGAAAGTTTTCGGATTTACGGAGCAACCTCCACTTCCTCTCGTCGAACGAATTTGTTTTTATTCGAAATAATTTTCCCTTAAGGTATATAGATTATATCCTCGTCGATCGGCAATTGGATAAACTAGTCTTCTTCCTTTGCGTAACTTTTTTTAAATTTAAAGAAATTTTTCTGCCTTGTTCCTTTGTGACTTTTCTTAAATTTGAAGAAACTTCTCTGTCTTTAAAATAAATTAAAGCCATCGTAAATAAATTCAGCCCTTATATATTATAGTTGTATATAAAGTAAGACTCATTTTACAAGCTTTCAGTGCACAATTTTTCATCTTTAATTCCGTTTTTTGAATAGCTATTTTTTAATTTTAGTTTATTTTTCTCTTTCTATATTTTGATGTAGCTTTTCATTATTTATCTGTTACATATATTTCTTTTGCCCGGACAACATAACAGTACTTGAAATATATATCAGTTTGTAGGAAATATTTCTATCGCACGTAACTCGTTACACGTCGACTCGTTGGTGAAATTTGAGTAAAAGCGCAGGTGTTGCTGCAGGCTAGATAACTCATAATGTCGAAGCGCGCATATAGTTGTCACTTTACTGTACAGAATCTCTCTTGGGTATTCCTTTGTAAAACCCTTTTATTTCTTTCCTCGCTTACTTCTCCTCTTTGTTCTTTCTATGTCATTTTTCTCCGACAAAACTTTATATCGAGAAACCGCATAAGGAGTCTTTTAAAACGATTGGTTCCATTCGCCAATATAAAATTTTCAGATATTCTCTCTCTGGTCTTTCTTTTTTGGGAAAGACGCATTATATATTTAGTATATTACATACAGTGTTGCATTACGTTTATGTCAAAATGTGACAAAAGGAAAGAATGCATGAATGTATATTTTAATTTGCGAGATTTTTTATTTTGTTGTCTTTACTTTCAAAGTGAAAAATATTCTTAAAATGCTTGAAAGAATAATATAAAATATACCAACTTTGTTGATAAGTTCTATTAATAGATAATAATAATAATTTCTTTAGTAACAAATAATTTATTAGAGAAAAGAAAAAAGAAAGTCACTACACATATATTTTTCACGCTGTTTTCTGTCTTCTGAATTCTTTGATGTCTTGCCGTTCCTTAATTTTTTTATTTTTCAACTGTTTGCACGTCTTCAGACAAATTGGTAAAATTACAGGAAATAAAAACAAATTGTTTTTCGTGACATACTGTTATTGTCAATTTTCTTTTTAATTCTTATTAAAGGGATCTTAAAGTCTTCTGTTTTACCACGTAAGCACGTATTTAATAATATAATTTTTGTATAAAAGATACTTTTTTTCTCTTTCGATTTGAAAAACTTTTTCCAGAATTAAAGTATATAAGTACATAATACGTATCTGGAAAGTGGAGTGCTGAGAACGATCGAAAATTTCAAAATTGATATATTTTTAATCATTTTTTAGTGTAACATGGCGTCTCAGCTATCAAGTCATGACAACATTTGCTTGATACGAAAGCTTTACAATCTGTACGTATGAAATAATGATTCTCAAACACGTAGTTTACACGAAACGTTGAGTTCTTAGAATTAGACTTAAATGCTTTATCGCGACGAATTTATTATACAAAAATTGACACGTACGTGTGACTGTGTGTATCATAGGTTGCGAGAGATATTGCTGTGGTAATATAAAAAGACATGTCGATGTGCGGTGCGCGACGCGATTTCTGATGATTTCGAAGTTCGAACTTCGCATTAGGATCCTCTTAAGCTTCAAGAAATATGCAAGAGTTTTTGTCAGTTGAATAGCATCGATAGAAAACTTGAAA
>NW_017304406.1:747660-759667 GCF_001594115.1 Trachymyrmex septentrionalis | reverse complement strand
GATCCTCTTAAGCTTCAAGAAATATGCAAGAGTTTTTGTCAGTTGAATCGATAGAAAACTTTAATTTCTAAACGATCTTTTAATCCTGAAACAGTTCTACTTAATATTAAACAGGACCAATTATTCTCGTGGTTCCTTTATTTTCTGTCTATTCAAAAAAAGAAAATCTTTCATGTGTAATTTATCCTTTTTTTTTAGTACAGTAAGATTGTTATTGGCGATACTTATTGTTGTTATAGCTCACTTGGGTGTTGTTAATTTATCTAAAAAAATTATCTAAAATTTTAATGTCCTTTGCAACCAGATACAAGAGAAATAAATAGTCGATGAAATAATGATAATGCAAATATAAGTAAATACGTGGAATAATTAAATATTTAACAAGAATAAAATGATATTTTCAATCAGTTTTACTCTTCTCTAGTGTCCTGTTTGATCACGTCTGTGTGCAATGTCATTTATTAAATCAGATGCATTGACTCGAAAAAAATACCAAAAGTTAATACGCGGATCTGAAAAAATAACTTCAAGTAGCACAACGCAGCATTTTGAGATTTATTCATGTTGAAAAGACGTATTTCGTTTACATAATTTCCATTCGTCTACATAATTGAATCAGAGAGATCTTTCATTACATTGAATAATTTTAATTTTAATATCTCTCATGAAATATGGGAGGTGATATTAATCCACAAGCGCAGGAAAAATAATAACCCATTAATCCTTTTATTCACTCGCTGCAACCAGGTTTCGTATTACGAAAACTTGAAAAAAAGGGATTACGAACAGGGATTGCGAATTTACTCCTTTTACCACGAGATTATTTTTTTATATTTATATGCATAGCGACACATGTCAAAATGATTAAAAAATAAAACATATTTTAAAATAAAATAAAATAAAAGGGAAAGGAATTTAAAAGAAAAAGTAAGAGATCTTAGCGCATAGCAAAGCGGATAGAACAAGTATCTTTTTTACATTATCAGTGACATAAAATATCTTACTTTTGCTCGCAAATAAGGTAAGAATGCTGTAAATTAAGGGCGGAAGACAGCAGAATCTGAATGTATGTAAATAAATATAAAGCAATCAAAGATAATAAAACTTTCGCTAGATGATTCTAATTAATTGAATGTTGTTGCCTCTTGATTCCTTCTTTGATGGGTGTGTGTGTGTGTGTGTGTGTGTGTGTGTGTGTGTGTGTGTGTGTGTGGGTGGGTGGGTGGATGTATGTGATAGAGACAGAAATTTAAAATATGTCGATTATAACGAGATGTATAAATAAAAAATACAAGTTAAATGTCACGATAAAGGTGATAATGAAAAGTGTATTAATATTGATAAAAATTATAAAATTTAGTCATAACATTTAAAAGCAACACGACAGAGTAATTTGAAATTTACAATAATAAAGACAAAATTTCTTTTGATAAAAGAAGATTATATTTATAATTTACCGTTGATTCCCCATTTACGATTATTTTACGCGTCGTATCATGTGATACATTCGCATGTGTGTAATTTCCTGTCAGAGAGCATATGGACGTGATAAAATTAAGATAAAACCGACCTCCGGATATTGAATTTCGTGAAAAAGCGAAAGTCACTTGCGAGCGTGCAACCGCTTGAAAATAAATCGATGCCAAACTGTTCGTTCGATCGTACGTATGCCCATGCATTGTTTCAAATTGCATCCTCTTTCTTTCAACGGATGTCCTGTTAGTTAAAGGGACATCGAGAGTACAAACAACAGCTCCGTCCGATGGAACATGATACATCGTCGCGTGAACCAGCTACCGCACGTGGCCGGTATATGCGTTTTAATTAATATCGTCAAACTTGAAGCACTCTTTCTCCTTCTCTCTCTCTCTCTCTCTCTCTCTCTCTCTCTCTCTTCCCTTCTCGCATTCGTGCCGAACGTCACGAGTGTTGATCCCGTTAATTCCACAGCGCGGAGCGTGCAAGTCGATTAAATAAACTTTTCGATTGAAAAACCGCGTCCTGTGCAAATTAATTGCAAAAACGCGTGGATAGCGCGATTCCACTGATATGCTTGCCACATCGCGCATGGGATTTTTCCGGAAGTCGCGTTCCATTTCCAACGACGAATAGTTTATTGTCGCTCTCGATGGAAATCGTTGGGAAAAAAGCTCATTCATGGGTGTATTTCAGTAGAGCATACATTGCTCGCGTTGTTTAAAGTAATATATTTAAATTTTAAAATTCAAGAGGATAAAGATACTTATACCATTATTATTATTGTGTCGCTATTTTGATGATGCACATGTGATGTACACTTCACTTAAATTCTAAATTAAAATTTGATTATGTAATGCTATATATGTCACATCGATTAAAAGTTTTCTCTTTTATTTACATTATTATTTTTTAGAATTGTAATTTTTAGAAAATAAATATTTACTTTTGTCCATTTATAATCTCGTCCGAAAAAGAAATTTCGAGAGAAATTTGAATTAAAACCGTCGTTTTTTCCCTCTTATTTTTCATTCAGACTAGCACCTCTGTTATTCACTGCGAATCGTGGAGCTGAATCAGCAAGATAAATCAGAATCTCGATGACAAGAAAAATCTCGAAAGAGGAGGAGAATCGTTGAGATTACGATTTTAACTATCATGTGAACAATGCGAGAATTAAACACAGTTTCTATTTAAAAAACTGTCTCGAATTTATATGACTTTGATTCTTTTAAAAATTATAATAAACAATAACACCCTCCAAAAACAATTTTCTTTAAAAAAAACTGATTAAAATTTTTCTAAGAGTCTATTACAAAAATATTAATTGAGTTTGAAAAGTTTGAAAGTATAGATTTTCCATTGTGAACAATATATAGCAAAAAAGAAAAATACGTAGGTACAGATCTGCAATATTGCAGCAAAAAATTCATAAATATTAAAAGCATTCATAAATATTTGCCACGCACCAGGGGATTTGCAGAAGCTCGCGAATCCTGTGGCTTGCGGGGGTCCGCTGATCCCGGGGTTTGTGGGGGCCCATGGATTCTCGATTGCTCCAATGCGCGATGTCAAACACTCTCCTGAATTAAGCATTAATCTTGTCTTTTTTCATCAATTCTACTGTAACAATTTACTTTAATTATATTATTAACTGCACTTGATAATAAGCATTGTTACGTCTTATTTGATCGTTTTAATTGAATCTCCAGATCGATGTTTAAATAGAAATATCGATTTTGAAAATCCTCCGTATTTTTACACTTAACTATTTATTTCTTTGCTCATTTACATTAAGAGATGATTCAATTGTGTTAATGAATATTTCTACCGGAAAATTTAATTGTACGTAACGTTATTACGTAACGTTCAAATTGCATTTTAAAATCGGTACTTATTAAAGAAAAGCTGAGAGAGTTGAGAGTTAATTGAAAAGTGATAAAAAGTCACGGTTAAACCTGGCAGATCTCAGTTCAGTTCAAATACGTTTTATGCGTCTCTATAGCTGCAGACATGCACCTATTTAACAAGGTAGTCTCGGTGGTAGCGATCAGAGGGAGATTCGGTTCAGCAGATCTCTTTCTCTCTCTCTCTCTCTCTCTCTTCTTCTCTTCGTCATCGACCCTCGCACCGACCTCTATGCGTTCAACTGCTGCTCGGCTATCGATTGCAAGCCGCCAGGGCCACGAGAAGGCACCTTCTCGACATTCTCTCACTCTTACTCTCTTATTTTTTCCTTCTCTCTCTCTCTCTCTCTTTCTCTCTCTCTCTCTCTCTCTATGTCTCGTCATCTCTCGCTTACTTGTACTAACTCGTTACGCGATGTTACCGGATTTCCTATCAACTATCGTACTGTACGTGTTTGTCTATAGGATGGCCACTACGAGCATAAATTCCAATTAAGCGTGGCTCGCTACTTATGGAATGGAATTCCTTCCTTATTATATATTGCGTTATATCTACTTGATGGCTATAATATATAAAGTTCCCTTTCTCACCCGATTTATCTCAAAACTACTATTGTTAATATTGCTTTGAAAACACTTTTTCTAATTCACTTCTAGTAGAATTTAATCGTGAATTAAAGGAAGAAAGATATTAAACTAAATAAGTTAACTATTCCAAGTGTAAAAAGATTATCATCTTTTTCTTTCTATTTATATGTTATTAATTTCTATTTGAGAGTACCAATTTTAATTTTTAATTTTAATAAAAATAAAACTGTTTAATATAAAACAATTTTTTTCTTGTCCTTATTAATGATAATAATTGATTAATTTATAAAGTTATAATTATATACATATTCAAATTGATTTTACTTTTTGATTTATTTTATATAAACTTGATTAATTTTGTATGAAGCTTAATTTAACACAAATTTTTAATTAAAAATCTAAGACATAAATAAAGAAAAGCTATTTTTTTTAATGATTAGTAATTACATTAATTTTCATCATAGTCATTATGTAATCAATGTATACATTATGTAATGTGTAGCAATATAATGGTAGTTATATATATTGTATTATCCGTATTTAATTATTAATTGGGCTTTGAATTAGATATTAGATTAGAATTGCTGGAGAACGATTCAAGCAAGCAGTGTATCATATATGTATATGCGATGCTATCGTTTCCCTAAGTTTGGCTGTAGTAGACGATGAGATATATTGTACTATACGCTTCGCACACAAATTCCAATTAAACGCCCGGAATTCCTTTCGCATGCCAATCGATTACTGTGACAATGTAACTGCAGAGTTGAGATGCGTATATTACTCCCCGGAAACTGTCAGTGGAAATATCTTATGTCCGACAGTGGCTGCGATCTCTTTGAGCTTGTAAAGATATGACGATAAATGCATAGTTCGCATCATCATATCATGGAATCAAATATAATATCATTGTGTAATACAGAAATAATCCTCTTGTACAAATTTTTCTAGTATATGTATACATATGTGCACATGCACATACAAAATAATGAGATGAATCAGTTGGTGTTAAGAAAATACATAGTTGTTAAAAAAAAATTTAATATTAAGATTTCTTTATGAAATTTAAAAATTCTAATTGATATATACATACATATATGAAAACAGGAAAAATATATCAAATTATAATTAAAATAAAATAATTATTAATAATTATAAAATCAAAATAACTACCAAAAAATATCTAACATCAAATATATTTCAAATATTGTTTTTAACAAAAAAATTAACAACAAAATTATCAATAAAACAACAATCCTAGAAATTGGAAATTATTAAAGATCTAACGATTAAAATAAACTCTCTCTCTCTCTCTCTCTCTCTCTACAGAGGCAGTTGCGCTAGTATAGTTTAGCGAAGGGGAAATTTGCTAGAGAAACCGTATCGATATTGGAAAATCATTTATCCCGTCTAATCCACGTAGTAGACACGCCTTGACTTTTGACAGATCCGAATTGCTACCTAGCTATGTAGACAGATTAATGCATTCCGCCTAGGGCTAACTTGGACTATACGTCAAAGTCACGAGGCTTTATGCATAAAATATAATACAGGAGGCTCTATTCAATATTTTAATACACAAGCAGCATGCAGTCTAAAATATTAAAGGTTGTTTTTATTTGATTATATTTTCAAGCTTGTTGTATATAACGAATGCATGTGGAGTATGCACTTAAATTAAAATTGAAATGTTTAAAATTGTGTGATCCAAGTTAACAATTACATCTTTAAGTTTATCTAATAAAAATGAAAGATTAAAAGCATTATGTACATTTAATTTAAAATTTAAAATTTAACATGCAAATAATATGCGGTCAAATATATTAAATAATATATATTTAATGGTATTAAAAGATATTAAAGAGGTGGTATTAAAGGGTATTAAATGGCATATATAAATTAAGCCAATGATCTCTCTCTATCATTGCTTTTTTATTAAAACGAAAGTGGAAACAAAAAAAAGATTTTATTTTTATATTGGGTCATTATTATCAAGAGTATTACTGAGAGGATTTAACTTAACCCGTAAAAATCAGACAATCCACAGATCAGGTTCAATCCTCTTTCTTTTGAAATTATTTCATGTCCTACATTAGAGAATATTTTTGGATTAGTATTCATCGTAGGAAAATCTGTTTTAATTATGAATTTAAATTAATCCATCATTCCTAGTTAAAATACAATTTAATCTTGCCACATTTAATTATTTTATATAGATACAGAACAAAAGTTCGAATCTATTTTCATACTCGGTCACGTCCATTATGACGATGTTACAATAGCTGATAGTGCAATTATTTGATATTTGCTCACGCATATGTTTCAATTGAACGAATGCTTATGATCGACTAATGCCAACTGATATCTATGGCACGGTGCCTAATGTAATGAGCATTTGGCACATACATAGTATGCGCGAACTATAAAAGATAGTTTACGCACTACGATTGCGTATTCCAAAATTTCTGATCTTAACTTTATAATCGGTATTCCCTTTGTCTTCTTTTATCAATATCAAAATTAATTTTTTTCTCACGATCATAGAAAATGTCATGTTTTTTTTATCACATTCTTACATGCCAATACTAAAAATTCCATTGAAATACAATTTACTTAAAGTTAAGTAAAGAGTAAGATGCTGTATTTGTATATCTGCAATTGAAAAAATTGAAAAATTATTGGTTTTTATCAAAACAGAGAGAATTTATTTTAGATTTTGACATACTATTTATAGAATACATGTATTTTCGAAGTTATTTGTTTTCTATTTGACAGAGTACATCAGTATACGAGTTATCTCTCATCGAGTTATCTGGAGCAGCGTGTTCTAGCTTTTTTTTTTGGAAATATGCTTCCGGCGTTTTCATAGCGATTACGATCATTCATGTGCCTCGTGAAAACGTGTTAAATGGTTCTAAAAATAAATAAAAAAAACCGTAAAAATAGCAATCCAGATATTTTATCAACTTATGTGAAATGATATAGAAAAATCGTTATGTCATAATGGCCAGAATACGTCATGATTTGATGATTTTGCTAAATCGCCAATTCTACATCAATCTCATATATTTATTGGTAAAAAATAAAAGCAAATTAACTCCAAATTAATCAAAAAATTCATGAATGAAAAACCATTTGCTAGATTTATAAGGTACTTTGCAGCATCAACATATAAATAGAGCAATTTGAAACATGTTCTTTTAGCGATTGTTACAACACTTATCTCTAGTATACATTCTTATATGTATATATTCATATAGGTAGGCGAATACCAACGTATCTCTTCGACGTGTCGTTAGACAGGACGTGACATAGAGGGTGGCGAAAGGAGCCGTACGGCACGACGACCCACATTCCGTCGAATTTAATTTCATGCCTTATCGCTGGTAGCCGTGATACAATGCCTCAACTAGGACGGTCGCGGATCTCGCGCATGTACAATTACACGTGGAACTGTATACATATATGCATACGCACACATCATTTATTAACGGTGTCATACGCATACGCATTCCATGTGCTTCAGTCTTTACTCTTCTCACACACATTCTATTTATACATCTCTCTTCTATTCTCTCTCAGACAGATCTCTTATTCTCTCATCCTTTCCACTCTCTCCCTCTTTCTATAACTACTCTATGTCCTAACTCTCTCTTTTCTCTTTATATTAACTTTTATCCTTTTTTTTATCTTGCAAAATAAAAATTAATATTTTTCGGCTAAATACTAATTATCGAACATCACAATTTACCTTTAGAATAATTGTTCTATTTCTCATATCGAACAGTATTCTTTGTCATATCTATTTATTCAATTGCGCAATGATGTCTGCTTCTCGATCGCCTTACATGCGAAGATGAGACCTCTTCAGTCGTTGATGCTTTTCACATCTTGAAAATCTAACGTTCTAACAAATACTCACTTGAAACTTTTCTCGACGATCTACATATGCATTCTCTCCGTTTTGACCCTTATCTCTCCTTCTCCGTACCCCTCTCTCTCTCTCTCTCTCTGAAATGCATTCATCCTCTTTCCCCTCTTTCTCTCCCAGATTCTCAGTCCTTTACAGACATTCCTATCGCGGTCTAGGATAGTGAATTCGTGTTCCGTCTCTGTCTCCGTTTCTGCCACTGTTTCTCCGTTTTCCACCGTTCCGGCGCGTCGAGTCGCGCAAGTGCGCCTATTATACATCGTGCATCTGATGTACGCGTTTCTGTAACGAGCGAACGCAAGCAGTGAATGTATACCAAGGGTCGATCGTGTAGCTGGCTATTTCTGCACGTGTTCCGACTTTACGTGGTGACGATTGCTTTATCAGATGTACGAGACTGACTGACGGAACGGGGTACGCGCCATCGGATCTCGTGTCACCGGAATAAAAGTCGTTTTGTAAACTAAGCTATATCGGAACAAAAATAGATTATGAGACCGTGCTCTTAATTAATTCCATACAACTTGACTTTTCTTTGATAATATCTTATTTTAAAGTTTAATTTTGTAATTCGAAGAGATATTTATTAATATATTTAAAAATAAAGAAAAGTTGTCGAGAAAGGATGGCGTCAGTTTCTTTTTTTGTTAAAGTAAAATTGACTTTACAATTAATTACAGAATAAATTCTTGTAGACAAGTCTCATGTCTGATGATTACAATACCCCACGTAATACATATTTTATGACATTTATCATAAATAGTCCTCTATATTTATACTATTTACAGTCACGTTAGAAATAATAGTAATAGCAATAATAATAATAGAAATAATAAATCTATCGTATTTTCCGCAAAAATATTTATATAGACGACGATGAGTTAATCGCTCAATTTACAAAAGCCTTTGTTTCCCATGAACACGAAATGAAAGAGCTACTAGGAAGGTCATTAACCAGCCAATATAAGACGTCTGTTCTTTTTCGAAGAATTTTGAACTGATTCTAAACTAGTGCAGTAAGTTAGAGTGAAACAAACTATACCTATCTCTCTTTAATTTATTGTACTAGTGTAAAAGACTAGTGTAGAACACTAGTTCAGAATTTGCGGGGTGGAAAAAGAACAAATCTATTGAATCAATCAGGAAGAAGCATTTGTTATTGTGCATCACTGATGCATATAATATACAGTTCACACAAATGGTTCCTTTTGAATGGTTCCTTATTTTGGATTATTAATGACGATATATATAGTTAGATGTATCGACGATAAACGCATATCGCCGATGTATCTAATTATATCGCTACTTTAAACTCCCACTTGAAATCAGAAATTCTATCAGATTGAAACGAGGATGATCAGCAAGTAGTAAAATATGGCATTGACATCGTTCACGATTATACATATAGCTAATTACTCCGCGAACACATTTCAACATCTTTCTTTTCTTTAGTCTCATTGACTTTCTATTATTTTCTTAAAATGATAGCGATACAAGCTATCTTCCGTGGGACAAAGGATATAATTAACACAAAAGAACGAAAAGTATCAGAAATAACGCGCGTTCATTTAGAAATTATCGCAACAATCTGTTCCAAATCCTAGTTAAAAATATACTTAATCATGTATTATTATGTGATGCAGGTCAAACAGCGTACTAGGTGGATGGCGACAGCAATGATCGTAGTACGACGACGATAGAAAGACGTTAGAACGTTACCGCTTGCGGCTGCAGCTGCGGCGTCATCGGTCGCTGCACCTGCAGCTGCGGTGGTGGCGGTGGCGACGATTTAATAAGAGGGCGAAACGATGCAGAACACCGGTGACTATTATCAAAGAGCGCCGAGATGTTGTCCAGGTAGAAGTGGCAACAGCAACAACAACAATAATAGTGCGAGCGGATCGGTGCGAGGCGCGGAGCTGCTCTGCTGCTGCTGCAGCTGCAGCACCTCTACCTCCACGAAAACTCCGGGACTGCTAGCGAGTCTTGGCGTGTGTGTGCTCGTCCTCGGCTACACCCTCCTCGGCGCGTTCGCCTTTATGGCCCTCGAGGGAGATCTTAAATCGGTGAGGGGTCGGAACCGACGACAATTAAACCGTTTCCTCCCGATTTGTCATTCGACGCCGAAACTCGAGATAATATAATTCGTTCGACGATTTCGCATTTAATTTGATTCTGCATAAATGTGAAATTGTGAAATAAAGACAAAATTTACAAAATGAAATTGAATTTACGAAATATTAATTGAGCAATTTATTGTTAGCATTGATTGTTAACATTAATTCTGACTAGAGATTTGACTTTCATGACAGATTAGACATATTTGCACACATGTTCCAAAAATGTAATATTTTCGTGTTCAACGATTTGTCAATCAATATCCAAATTATTTACAATTATTTGAAAAAAAATTTGATCAACCGAAATCTCCGCAACGTGCCGTCGATGTGATCATCGCTCAAATATTTCGATGAGAATAATTTATATTTACATTTCTCCTACAGGATTCGCTTACCGAGATTCCATCCTCAAAATCCGACGGGGCTTCCTATGTGCTGCCTAATCTGGAGAACGACTCCGTTGCCACAGAATTGAGAGCACGTACGGTCGAAAAGCTATGGAGCATCACCGAGGATCTTAACGTTCTCTATAAAGAGAATTGGACTCGCCTAGCTGCTCGAGAAGTCCTCGAGTTCCAAGAGAATCTGGCCCGCGGTCTCAGGCGCACTTCTTACGAGCAGGTGCCTCCGCGATCCCGAGAGCATCAGGCAGATAGACGACTACACGGTCGACGATGGACTTTCAGCAGTAGCTTGCTGTATTCTCTGACGTTAATTACTACCATAGGTTTGTTCAGATTCGTCCAAATAACCGCGTTCAAAACGGTCTCTCGACCTATATTATTCGTCAAATCGTACCCATTATCTCGCACTCAATATAAACTGAGATTTGTACAATCGTCAAGTAATATTAGCTTGTAGCCACACGAAATTCGAGCGTTTATTCTCGTCACATGATAGATATCGAAATATATGGAAGTGATCGTTTCGGTTTCAGGATATGGTAGCGTAGCACCACGCACAGTTTGGGGCCGGTTGATCACTATAGTTTACGCCTTGGCGGGAATTCCGCTGATGCTGGTCTATCTAAGCACAGTAGGCGACGTGCTCGCCCGAAGCTTCCGTCGTCTCTATGGACGTATATGTCGGCAGCCGCGTAACTGCACGCGAAAACAGCAACCACCGCCACCGCCACCACCAGTCGGTGGTATAATGACCAAGGCGTATCGCTACGACAATCACGTGGAGACCAAGGGAGGCGGCAACTACTATTCGGCAAGCAGAGAAAGTTCCTGCGATGATTTGGGTATTCGCGGTACTGGCAGCGCAATCTTGCTCGACTGCGGTAGCGAGGGTCTCTTGCACGCTACTACCAGTTCGACAGCCGCGCTCCAGGTAATGTTATAATGATAACGATAAATTAAAAAGATTATATCATCATTTTTCTCTGAGAAATCCTTTCTAAAAAGCCTTGTGTTTACAATATTAAAAATCAATCTGATTGTGAGATTTTGAATGGGAAAAATTGACCAATTATTCTGTTGGTCATGTGATCGAATTGTTCAAATGTGATTTCTTAATTCTTTCTCTGTCTGAGATCTCGGAGCGATTTCTAATATTTTGTACTATATCTTTTTCTTACTACAATATGATATCCCAGTCAAATCTGTCGAAAACAAATTTTGTCAAATTTTTGCTGCAATTAAGTAATAACAAAAAATTATCAAATTTAATGCAAATTTTATTGTACTCAAAGTTGTTAGTAAATTGTTGGCAAAAATCAAGCAGCATGTGGTAGCAAATTGACAACAAAAGCCGAGCAAAGTTTGCACCTGACAGCAAATTGTCGGCTGATTTCATCGGCTTTTGTTGTCAATTTGCTGTCAGATTGTTGCAAGCCTTGCTTAATTTTTGCAACAATTTATTATGTGTTACGTTAGTAGATTTTATTCCTTATCTGTATCAATAATTTGGTAACAGTTTTGAGTACAACAAAATTTGTTTTTGACAGATTTGGCTATCTAGGTATATATAATAAAATTATG
>NW_017304406.1:744050-747560 GCF_001594115.1 Trachymyrmex septentrionalis | reverse complement strand
TACAATTTTTTTCTCATAATTTTATATATACTCGTATGTGTATATATATATATATATATGTGTGTGTGTGTATATGTATGTATGTATATATAATTTTAATAATTATTATACTGGAATCTATTTTAATTTAATATGTAAAATCTTTTCTTCTTCATGAAACAATTTGATCACACATTTTATATTTTTCATATGAATTATTTTTTATGCCTACGATTCAGGATGTGACAACGGGTAACGGCAAGCGACACTTTCATCCGTGTTCGCTGTCCTTATCATCGACTTCATCACCGGCGTACATGCTAGAGACCAATCCCGTCAGGATACCGATCAGCTTGTGCCTGGCGATAATGCTAGTGTATATATGCGGAGGCGCGATCATGTTCAATCGTCTGGAAGGCTGGAGCTTGTTGGAGGGCGGGTACTTCTGCTTCACCAGCCTCGGTACGATCGGCTTTGGAGACCTGATGCCGGTGGGACGCAACGCGCCCTCAACCACCCTGGAGGAGTTCAGCCTGTGTGCATGCGCGCTCTACATCCTCGCTGGGATGGGCCTGATCGCCATGTGCTTCAACCTCGTCCAGGAGGAGGTGGTACGCGTGGTCAGGGTCTTCGGTAGAACCTGCGGCATGTCGTCGGGCGTGGTGGTCGGACCTATCGGTGGTACAGGTATCCCTGATGAAGGCATTCGGTGGGGAATCAACGATGAAAGTCTTCCACGAGAGATAGAAAGAGAGAGCATCGTGAATCGTTGATTATTTTATCGACCGTCAAGCATTTGTCGCGTTCAAAAACTGCAGCAGCAGCATATACACGCCAAAAAAAAAAAAACCTGTAATAATATCAATTAGTTCGATACCAAACCGGATATAATATGCATCAATCAAACGTAATCGCTACGTTGCGGAACGGTTTTATCTTGCGAGTGCCCCGTTGTTTTACGTAATAAAAGTTGTCGTCATTACCAATGCCAATCGCGACCGAAGAAACTGAGAATTTCCGGAAAATACGATCGAAAAGAACAGCGCGACAACAGCGCGGTTGTACAACCGCCGAGACGAGTGGCAGTCACGAGTCACGCGTGGTCCCTCTCTTTTTCTTTGCAGCAGGCGCCACTTCCGGTCTCAAGGCCGATCTCGATGACGGAGGCGGCACCAGCGATTCGCGATTGTCCGAACAAGAAGAGGAGGCGATCGCCATGTCAATGGTGTCGGCCAGTTCCTGACAGCATCAGGCCAGGAGCCCCGGCGACGGCAAGCTCCTGGCCCATCCCTCGAACACTGCCATAAAGTTGTCGCCAGGCCATCATTCGCTGCCACGCAAGAAGACGTTGCCGCTGGATGCTACCGGCAGGACAGCGAGCAACTCGTCATCTTCGGGCGCCAGCGTTCAACAGTTCCAGCGGGGCCAGCCGTTAAGAAGGAGCTGTTTGTCGCCGACGCAACATCATCATCTTCATCAGCAACAGCAACAACATCAACAACATCAACAACAGTTGCCACATCATTATCAACACCGGCAGCAGGAGAGTTCTTTGCACTTTGAATATTTTGTGCCGCGCAGCGTCAGCGAGTTCAATCTCGCAGCTGCCGTAACGGATATGGCAGTACCACCGCCACCTCCCGCATCGGTTCTTAGGCCTTCCTCGACGATCGCACCCCCGGTTGCCACCGCAGTGATCACCACCAACCAGGTGCGATTACTAGATAGTGGTAGTGGTGGTGGTTGCAACATCGCTACCAGAAGTCGTGAGAAAATGGTTACGTTTGAAGATGAGGGAGTTAGTTGCGGCGTTACCTCGACACCCACTAGGAAGAACCTGCCCACCCTAGATAACGTTTTTATGTGACCTGTGCCGCAGATTTCACAGATGCTAAAGTGCTTGCTGCTGTGGATAGGCGAAAACCTCGGAATTTCCACACCTCGAGTCTGAAGAGACGAACAATGACAAATCATCGAAATGTCGATGGTTATTGTTATTTGAAAACGATGAAAAATTAAATAGATACGGGAATTATTTTTATGAAAAATTAATTAATGTGATTGGACGATAAACGGTTGAGAAATATCGACAACGAGTTGTTAATTCGGTGATTACCGAGACTTTTTAACGTTTTTGTTAAAAGAAGAAAAACGAATTGAACGTATTCTGAATACATAATTGAAAAACATTAGGTGAGATATTAAGAATTAAGAACAAAATCATATCCAATTATGTCGTGGAACATAAATACTAAATAAAATACAAGAACCTATTCACGATTCATGTGAATTCTGATTATAAAACAGAATACGAAACAGGCAAAGAAAAACGAAAAGACAGATCGACAACCTTTACAGAAAACTGCATATCTGTACAATGCGATGACATGGCAACTATAAGCATATAAAAGTACTCTAAATATCAAATATGGCGGAGGATGTGAAAACTGTTAACAATTTATAAAAACTCTGAAAGAGGACTGCGACATAAAGAAATATTTTGTTCGTAGATAAAACTTTTATTAAAAATAATTTATTGCGAGTTTTCGCCATTATAAGGATTTTTTTTTGGCACCACACGAGACAAGACTACCTAAATGAGTAACATTCAAGATAATATTTAAAAAACGCTTAAAGGTCTGATAGATATTCCAAATCTTCAAATATCTCCTAAATATCTTTCAGACATTGTTGAGACGTTCATTTGGTTACAAACGATTTGTAATGATTACAGAATCATTTTTATGTTCAACAATTTTTAAAAAACTATATATATGTCATTTAGTTTTATATTTTAATTTGCGAGGCTATGCACAGGAACTATATATGATAAGCGAAGAATAAAAGACAAATGTCCGTCATAGTTCAAAAAGATAGAAGAAAAATAAAGATGTTATAATTGACAGTGAAAGCTTTTCCTCAACCAAATGTCGACTGTATATTATCCATTATTGTTGTCAAATTACTTACGCGCAGCGTAAGGTTATCTCTATCGAGTATTCGAATTTTATGTCCGATAAGTCCAACTATGTATTCCGAATATTACACGAATAGTTTGTATATATATTATATATACATATATATATTCAAAAAATATATTGAATAATTCTAACCTATACAACACACAATTATCCTATTACATTATTATTATAAATATACTAATTAAGTTATATTATAAAGTATTCAGTAAAGACTGTAGCAGTGTTAAAGAATAGATTTCTAAAATTATTTTAAAATTCTTATATCAAAGTATCAAGGCTATATAGGTTTTAAATTATATAATAATTTATAATTATTTAAAATTAGCGAATCATACCGCTTAAAGTTCGCGCCTTTAGATATGGTTGATATTTTGTTTCACACAGCCCGGTAAAAAATTTGTTATGTATGAATATGTATAAATATGTATAAACATATATAAATATTCAGAGTTGAAAAGTAATGCGTTACTTGTAACCGTTACCGTTTCCGTCACTTTTTTCAGTAATGATTGTAATTTTTTTTTGTCTATAACAGTAACGGTAACGAATT
>NW_017304406.1:738805-743950 GCF_001594115.1 Trachymyrmex septentrionalis | reverse complement strand
CATTACATATATATATATATATATGTATATATATATATATATATACTGTAAATTTTTGGTACAAACAATAAATATTGAAATACACATAATAGTAATATTACAATACAAATACAAATAGTATCAATTCTTTTCGCTCGTATAATTTACAACAAATTAATAAATAGTAAAAGCCAGGTCAACACATTAAACGAGCTATAGTTAAGTACTAAATAATATCACAAATTATAATTTTTCGATGATAAGTTTCAATGGTACATTTCGATTATACTTAATCTTCATCAGCCACAGAAATACATAAATATCCAAATATCTAATTATATTAACATATTATGAAGATCATCTCACATTCGAGTTGCAATAGATAATATAACAGATTTCTAAGAATCATCTCACCTTCGTGTTACAAAGGATAGTATATCACAATCATATCATATGTAATCAAATTTGATAAATAATAAACGATGTAGTGAAGAGTCATGATTCCGAACCAATTCATCGATTAATAGTGAGAAGGGGCAATTAGTATGAATAAAAGAATAAATTCTAGTCGTATTAACGTAGCTTATTGTCAGATCATATAAATAGTTGTATGTGCGTCCTTAATAATATTGGTAGATAAATTAAATTAAATAAATTATCGTCAAAATTGATATACTATAAAAAAATTAAAAAACAGTAATTTTTGTAATTTAAAAACTATCTTTAAAAATATATGATAAATATATGGTAAAAACGATAATAAATTATAACTTTATGTATATATAATACGTGTATATATAAAAATTTCATTTGAACAAAAGCACAACACGAAATATAAATAATAAACGCTTTAAATTTATAATGTCAATTAACAAAATTAAATAATTATCAACGAATAAAGAATAAAGATTGTGTAACACTTAATATGAAGGCAAATACAAATTATATATAATGGTAAATTAGCAGCAGTCTATTAAAAATGTAATATAGAATTTAGAATCGGTTATGTTCACTGATGAAAGACTGATCTTAACTGTGAGAGAGTATAAACTCTCAAATAATATCATATATATGTCAAAAAGTCAAACGACAAAAAAAACTAAGCGCTGTCGTTTTTGTTATTATTAGAAATTAAATTTAACAAATAAATATATTGTATAATTCATCTAGAGATTCGGTGTCTTTTTTAAAATTTGTACCACTTAACAGTTCTTTTATATGTAGTATTTTCGAAATGAGTCTTTTATTATAATTTGATTCCGTATCCATTATTCTAACATTCTTCCAATCAAAATTATGATTGTATTGTAGTATATATTCCGTTATAACCGAATGCCTAGATGAGTCAAGCTTTATATTTTTATATAATTTATATGTTAATATAATTGGATATTTGAGTATTTATTATATTTCTGCGTCTGATGAGAGTTAAGTATAGTCGAAACGTGTCATTGAAACTTATCGTCGGAAAATTATGTGTGATTAATAAATATTATTTAGTACACCTAACTATAGCTCGTTTAATGTATTGATCTGAGTTTTACATAATAGTAACCCTGATGGAAATAAATTGTTGAAATTGCTGAAACTTGCTGAAATCTCTATCAATTGACTCATATTTCATTATGAATTATACTGAAATTTTTAATATTTTCACGTTACTATTATTATTTCTATTACATTAAAAAGTAATTTTACAAAAGAGAGATATATGAACATGTATGAACATATTTCATATATGATTATACATGTTTATGAATATTTATGTATGTTTATACATATTTATACATATTTATGTAAAAAATTTTTTTACTGGGAATACAATGCAAAACGAATTATAACTAAACGCGCAAATTAAGCAATACAATTCGCTAATTTTAAATGTTTATAATTCAACAAATTATAGCCTCGATATTTTGATATTGAAACTTTTCATCTCAAAATGACTTCAGGAAACTATACCCTTAAACGTGTTCGCCTTTACTGAACACTTTGTTGTGTATATATCTATACATACACCTTGATAAAAAAATTCTCAAAATATATTTGTAAGAACTTTTCGTATTATAAAGATTTCGAAAAAATATCTTAAATTTTTTCAGATTTTATAAATTTTCTTCAAAAATTGTAGAATGTTATATATGTATATAATTGGCATACATATATAAAAAAATTCTAGAAAAGATGCAAACTTTCTCAGTCTTTCTAAAAAATGTTCCAATTTGTATAAAAAATTGGAGAAATTTTTGAAAAGTTATAAAATTACACAGAAATTCTAAAACATTAATATGTATAAGGAATTTTAAGAAAACTTTCGTCATATAGGGTGTCATTAAAATACGTTACCATCCATCCTGAATAGATAGAGCGGGCTGAATCGAAAAGTCCTCTACTATTTTGCGATTTTCGCAATAGTTAACGAGATATTAATTATTAAAAATCGCTAAATATTGGTTTTCAATAATTTTTTATTCAAATACTATCAACTTTATAGAAAAATAGCAAGAAATAAAAATGGTTTATTTTCTTCTTATAAAGTCATTCTGATAATTTTTTCAAAATTTAAAAAAAAATTTTTAATATCGTATTTTCTCATGGCGGTAAAGATAAGAAAATGCAGTACTCAAAAAGTTGATTTAAAAATTCTGAAAAAATTTTTAAAGTTCTATGAAAAGAAAATAAATTTATCTTTTGCAAATTTTTTTATAAAATTGATAGTATTTGAGTAAAAAATTATTGAAAACCAATATTTAGCAATTTTTGGTAATATCTCGTTAACCATTGTGAAAATCGCAAAATAGTAAAGGACTTTTTGACTCAGTTTAATCCACTCTATCTGCTCAGGATAGATGGTGCCGTATTTTAATGACACCCTATATTGTACACACATTATATGTATCGTGCGCGTTGTGTGTGTGTGTGTGTGTGTGCGGCGCGCGCACGTGCGTACGTGTAAAATTATACAATGTATATCCTGAAAATTTCTCTTAAAATTCTGTATATTAATTTTTTAGAATTTCTTTTAGAAAATTTTTTTAATTTTTTATATGAATTGGAACATTTTTCAAAAAAGCTAAAAAAGCTTAAATTTTTTTCTCAATCAATATATTAAAGTTGAATGAATTAAGAATAAAATTCTCACGGTAAGTTGATTGAAATTATTTCAGAAATTAAGATATTTACAATAATTTTTATAGGAGCCAAGAACAATATCAAAAGTAGTGTTTATATTTATTTTAATTGCTAATGCAAATTAAAATTCAACCCATACAGCACAGAACGTTGAAAAAATGTTGCTGAGATGTTGCAATGTTAAATGTTGAAGTGTCAATGTTTTATCAATGTTGTATTTATATTGATTTTTCTACATTGATTATTGCTGCTGCAACGTTGAAACAATATTGAATAAATTAAACCACAAGTTAAATTTTTATTTATTTTTCCATATTGATTGTTAATGTTGCTGCAATGTTGAAACGACATTGAACAAATTATATATAAAAACCTATTTTATTTTGTAAAAAATAAATAAAAATAAAATGTCATGTAAATAAAAAATTTAAATCATTTAAATTGATCTTTTAACGAAATTCATTTCTAAACAGTATATGTTTACGCAAGAATCGGCCGCGCGTGCAGAATGCTTACATGTATGGTATTGTTTGTGCTGATCGGTCCGATGCACAATGTCGTTTCATTGTCTTTCTATATGTTATGTGTCACAATTATACATTCACTAACATTCAATGTTCGTGGATTATCAAAGTTGCAGTTCCCGTACGATTGCAGAGGTTAATCGTTGGATGGCGTACAAGATTGGATGGGCGACCGCTTAAGAAAATAAGTAAATTAATTCCCAAATGAGGGGGAAGCTTTTTTCTCAATTATAATTTTGTCGGTATGTTCTGAAATATGATGTTAATCAATAATACTTATTTTAATAATAAAAAATTAATTAATATGAGAAACATTTTTTATGTCTCACAGACATTGCAATTCAACGGATATTAGACGTTTCTGGAACATCTCTTCAATATTGAATCTATTTCGAGATGTTACTGCAATGTTCGCAATGTTGCAAATCAACGTTCTGAGATATTGATTCAATGTTAGTGTGCTGTATGGGTAATCTACCATTTTTAAATTATTCAGTGGATACTTTTTGCACTTGTACTTTTTTTACGTAGTTATATGACATTTTTCCGAAAAACTATACTGGAAAATGTTGGTACTAACAAAAACCCTTACGCAACACGATTTTAATTTGTACGGATTAGTAATACTGTTGAAGTAGTAAGTCCATAAGTTTGTGGTATGGACTCATGGACGAACTTATGAACTTACTACTTTGTATAAATTAAAATCGTATTGCGTAGGATTTTTGTTAACATCAACATTTTTCAGTCTAGTTTTTCGGAAAAATGTCATGGAACTTTTTACGTTATTTTACATCATATCACCGTAATATAATATACACAAATCAATTGCCCACACTAATTTAAAATAATTTAATCTCATTGGTGAAGCAATGAAAAATTGCTAAGAACCGGCCGATGTAAGCACGGAGTAATAACAGAGAAAAACCTGAGAGAGAGAGACTCTGATTGAGAACCTCTGAAGAAGTGGATGTTAACTACACAACAATATCCACCTTTTTGCGGTGCTCCTGATGGAAATAGATAGTTGAAATTGCTGAAACAAATAAAATCTATTAAATTAATAAAGACTTCAACGATTTATTTCCATCAGGAGCACTGCAAAAAAGTGGATATTGTTGGGAAGTTTACATCTACTGATTCAGAGAGCGGTAATGCGCGGCAGCATTTTGCGGTTACAAGTTTTAGCCGTTAGGTCCTCTCTCAGGTTTCTCTCTGAATCATACAACTACCGGCAATAAAATTGAAAACGCGATTTATAAATCCATGATCTTAAAAAAAAAATAATTTTGATAGCAACTTAATATAAAAAAAATACACACACACACAGACTTGTTATTAACATATTTTTTAGCTGAGTTTTATAAGTATCTAAAATAATTATGAAAACATCCCGGGAAAAAATATGTTTATATAATTAAATAAAATTACAAAAAATTATATATAATTATATATAAATGGACATATTTTATATATAATTATGTATAATTTTATATAATTATATATAATT
>NW_017304406.1:735361-738647 GCF_001594115.1 Trachymyrmex septentrionalis | reverse complement strand
AATAATTACAATTGAGAACTACGGAGCTATATATACTGACGATAAGTGTATTCGGATATAGGTGCGGTTTTTTGCACATGCACAATAGATTTATTAGTCAACTATATTAACTTCCAATAAATATATATATTAGCTGCGCTTAGAAGAAAAAGCAGCTTTGCAACTGTTGTAAAATTCTTCAAGACGATTCGTTCTTGCCATTGTTTTTTTATGAATCTAAATATATAAATATATAAATAAATTATATTGAAAAATCTTACAAGAATTTTACAGTAGTTGCAAAGCTGTTTTCTCTGCTGAACGTAGCTATTACGGTCCTCTTTTTTACTTTAACAAACTGACATTATTTTAATTTGTGCCATTTTTTGTGTCATTTTATGTCAAATGACAATAAATAACATTAGCTTATTTGAGGATTCTTTCTTTTTCTTTTTTTTACTTTTAATACAACACTGTACAAAAAAATCATAAAGTACGTTATAATCAAGTTACTTTTATACATTTTTCAGACTATGTGGCAAATATTGGGTCGTCCGGAAAGTTCGTGCGTATTTTCCGCACGGACCATTCCGGATAACCCAATACAATTTAAATTGTAGAGGCCCTCCACCACCCCCGTCAATTATAATCGACGGTCCTCTTTTTTCTACTTCAGCCAGTTCATGTTATTTGTAATTTTTACATCAAAACAATATTGAAGACATCATTTTAACGACAAATAACATCAGCTTATTACTTCAGTTCTTCCTTTTTCCTTTTTTCTTTAACTTTTAAATCAACATACTATACAAAAAAGTTATAAAATATGTTACACTCGAATTACGCATATACGTTTTTCATATAATTTGGTAAAACAAATTAATTTATAGAAGCCCTCCACCACATCCCCTGCCATCCGATCGGCAGTCCTCTTTCCTTCACAATAATTTTTTTTAATATGAAATTACAGAGAAAACATTCGGTATGCATATAATAACACAAAATTCTCACGATCGCAATGTAAAATATGTGGCTATACGTCCAATCGACAAATGATTATTACTAGCATTTATTATTAATTATTAAATACAACTGCAAAATTTGTTTTGCTTTTTTTTTTTAATTTATACGAGCAATCATGAGCAACCAAAAAGATTGTTAATAAATTTATTATATATATATCTTTCAATAAAAAAGAATGTCAATTATTAACTATATATATGTAACTCATATATTTTACAAAATACAAAAGAAACGTGCAACATGCAAAAAAGTACGCAAAACTTCGATACAAGACAATATGATGAATGAAACGATCTAATCAATTCCGATACATATAATTTTAAATTCTGCAACGCGTCTTTTATAATTATTATTTCTTTATATGATAATAAAAATATTATTTAACAGCTATTAAATGTGTTGCAATATCGCATCTATGATTCAAATAATATAATGGAATGAACCGAACGATTTAATCGCACATATATAAATTCTATTTCTCGCTTTACTTTCAATAGAGAGATAACTTTATGAGTCTCTAAAAAATCGCGAGGAAACACTGCATTATCACTGCGTTAAATAGAAAATAACTAGTCCAACAATGAGATCAGATCTTTTCGAATGTAAGACGTTGAATAGTATCCGATAGAAAGAAGAATGATCTTCACGGACAGCGAGCTATACTCTGCTTCTCGTCAAGTTTCACGTCAACGCGAAAGAAAGTTAAGTGATTCGTTAGATACTAAGAACTCCGTTGCAGGAGAAAACTAATCCCAAATTTTTCAGACTGTTCTTATAATACCATCTTGACAACAAATTAATTGTTACCTTTTTCCAAATTTTTATAAATAATGAAAATATTGTGCAATTATCGAATATTTTAATGATAACTTAATCGATATTAATCACAATTTTATGGTACACAAGATCAAGATTTGCACGCAAAAATATATTCTTTATATTATTACGAAATACAGTATCTTAACAAGATAAGAATACATGGATAGAATAATGTTTATCGAAGGATAATTACAAATGATTATATTTCAAAGTAATACAATATATACGTCATTATAATTTATTATATATGTGAGTACAAAAATTCTCAGGTACCAACTGTTCAAGGCGAATCGAACCGATAACAATGAGATTTAAATTTTATTCATTTTTTCATCTTATTTCGATTTTATAATCGAATATTATTAATATAAAATTTATATCAATCTTCTTTTTTTCTGCAGCAGTTACTCAAATGTAGTCAAGTAATTAAATAGGATTATATATCTAAATAAATTAATATAATATTTGGATAATTATAGCTCATCAATCAAAATCTTATTGATATTAGGGTACCCAATCGATTCGTCTTGAATTTTTAAGTACACACATTTTTAATTACGTCCATTATATATTATTACATTAAATTAACATAAATCTTTTTGATAAAATTTTATTAGATAAATAAAAGCTAAAAATTTCTTGCATAATATATAGACTGCGTATATATTTCATTATACAAATTAATCTAAAAAATTTTTTAATTAATTAATGTTTTGGAATAAAGGGATGTCCAGTACCTGAAAATAGTTTCTTAAAAGAAACTAAAGATTAAAATAAAAAAATATATTTATTTGTAATCACATTTTTTTCTTAAAGAAATCGCAAAATCAACTACTTAACAAAATTTGTAGTTTCAGTTTATTTAATGCAATTTACTTATCTATCAACAATTGCTATCCATGTTCAATACTCTAAATCTTATTATTGTTAAAGCAGTTTTAATGTTAATTAATAAAAAAATATTTAATGAGAAGAATAAATTTTTGTCTCAGAAACATACTATATTTAATGAATTTCATGATTAGACTTACAAAAATTATATTGTCGTTAACTTACTGCCGAAATCACTGCTTTCAGAGAAAATAAAAAAAATCCTTAATTAATTAATCGATTAATTTCAGTCCTGCTGAGAATCAACGGCCGAGATCCCTAGATTCAATATAACACCGAAATATATAGGCATCTCTGGATGCTACGCAAACTGACAAGAAATAACTTTCTACGTTAAAAATCATTACTCTCCATCGGTACGAATTTATATGTCTTTTATATGTCTACTACTTGATGCTAGGAACTTGATGCCACGATCGAATTCCCCCTCCCCCCCCCAATTATATTATTATTTATAAACATAAAAATAACGCAGTATTTGCATTAACTTTTAATGATTTAACATATTTAATACGAAACATAATTTAAGAATTCGGAAAAAATTAATAAATATTTAATATTATATACTTCACGA
>NW_017304406.1:734686-735344 GCF_001594115.1 Trachymyrmex septentrionalis | reverse complement strand
ATATCTCCCCCCACACACACACACACACACACACACACACACACACACACACACACACACACACACACACACACACACACACACACACACATTTTATTATAAAAGCGAGATAAAATAAGACGTTTTGCAAATTCTATAACAAGCTCTAATATAAAATTTGGAATTTCGCAAAAATATATTAAATTTACTTGTGACGTCGTGACTAAGACATGAACGTTAAATTTCGTGAACAAAAACTGTATACACATACGTCATTGTCTTCAATTAACTATTATAATACATGCCATATAAATTATAACTTTTAATACGGAATTTTGAATGGATTTTATTTCCCGAATTTTTATTAACAATCTTTTGGTAACAAAAAATTTTTTAAATCTTCCAAAACAAACGTTTATTAAATGCGCGATCTTTATTAATCGGACTTATTAATTGCATCCGATTACATAATAAACATTATTTACAATTATTATTACATAAATTACAATTACAATATATAGTATTTCCAATTATATTATATAAATAACACAATAATATACAATTATTATTACATAAATTACAAATACAATACATAATATTTATAAAAATATATAAAATTTACATTTTCTCTTAGAATTAATTTAAAATTAATAATATAATTTTTTTAAGTTATTATTAT
>NW_017304406.1:722610-734457 GCF_001594115.1 Trachymyrmex septentrionalis | reverse complement strand
TCGAATCCCTACCCACCCGTATATCAGTCTATATTACTTGCCTATATGTTTTCATATCCATTTACCTACCTACCCGCATATTTCAACTTAATAAAAAAAATCTTTAATTAAAATCGTAACGCGACTTACTAAAGAAACCGATTTTTTGGTTAATCCAGCAAAATATCTAAAATTTACTCAAGCGATAAATCTAAGAATCAGAGTTGCAAATATACACGCGATTAGAATGTAAATTGGATCTTTCCAATCTCGTACATATATAAGAAAATAGAGGAAAATATAGAGAAAATCAAACAAATAAATAAATAACAATTTTGTACATTACCTTATACTCCACGTGATCAAAATTGATCACTTACCTTATTTCTTCCATCATGTTCCTCCTTCTTTCTTCAGGTCAGATTGGATTTACCTTTCGTCACATCTGACCATAGACTGACCGTATTTCAATTAAAAATCGATAAGACAAAGATAGAAGATCCTTGCTATCGAATTATTATCGCCGACAGACAATATTACGTTCGTCGACAATATTCGTGTGTAGTACATACGCGAGAAGATCGTAACAAAAAATTTAAACTAATAAAAAATTATTTAAAGAGAATATTAATAATAACCGTAAAAATTGTACAAAACTGAAGATATGTTTACAAATTTCATTATTTGCATGAGAATTTTGATCGAATATTTCTCCACGATACGCGTTGTTTAAATTTGGAATTTTATTTAAGTTTAAAACGACTCTACTTGTCGTATTATATATATGTTAATGTCATTCTAAACAAAAAATCTTTACATATTTCGCGAAAAATTGAAATTTATAATGTTAGTAATATTTTAATTATCAAAAATCGATAAATAATAAAGTAAAAGAAAATTTGACAATGCAACAGTGAAAATATAATGCATGTTTATATGATAAGCACCTTCAAAGCAAAGTAAAATACATAAAACAAAATAAATGACATAAGATCCGAAAGAACTAAACATATCTAATAATACAATATTATAATTAATTACCGAGCTGTTACGAATAATATACATAAATAATTATAAGATTATCGATATAAATATGTTTTATTATTTTTCATTTTATATTCAGATTACTTTTAATATACAATAACATTTGATATAAATTAAATTGTAAAATAAGTTACATATAAAATCATAATTATGAATAAAAGAGAACTGTTGAATGAAATCGATGGATCAAGATATTATATTATTCACATTTCCAGCCTATTAAAATATATATATTCTAGAATATAATAGCTTCAAGTTATACATAAAATAAGGAAAAATAAGTTACAATTAAGTATACTATCATACGTATTATATTAATGTTTCCAATATTCAAACATACTATTATTTATTATGTATAGTCTGCAGTTACACATAATATATTAAATTTTAAATAATTTAACAAACCATGAACAAAAGATGTTAATAAAATTATTGATAGAATAACGGAAACTTACAAAGAGTAATTTGATCACCAAATCGCTTTTTAAATCTCTTTAAAAGTAATTATCAATACATGAAGAAATAAGAAATCACATTCGATGTGAACAAACGAACGAATTACCACTTTCGATAACAGTGATCAAAGCGAATATTGATAATATTTTCGTGACACAAGATTCTAATTTAGATAATTCCTTTTTTTTTCTCCTAAACCATTTCCTAACTAATAACTCAACAACTTTAAAAATATTAATATCAACGATATTGAAATTATTGATATACGAAATCCGGATTTCATGGATAAAAATTCGGATTTAATGCATGCAACAAGGACTCTTCATTTTCAACGAAGCGATAGGAATTGCATGTCACAATAAAAATCGTTACAAGACCCCAATATTTTTTACAAATTTTCCTTTCACCAATGTATTATTAAATATCAGCAAAAGTAATCTTAAAAATCCAAAATCACATAAAACAAAATATTATATTAAATTAATTAATTTCTCTTTCACATGATACTTAAATACTTCACATATGTTTTAATTTTACATAAATGCTATCATGTTTCTCCCATAATTGCGTGTTTATTCATAATATATACAGTAAGTCAAGTAAGAGGGTGGTCAGCCTTATTTAAAATAAATAAAAGATATCTCTAAATCTATCATAAATCCATAGAGGGCATCTTTGTCCTTGATGCACTATCAAGGAAGATTCAGTTCATTGAACTTTCTTAAGAGAATCACATTAAGCGCCATGAGTATCAAATACGCATCACGCATGAAGCGTGTTCCTCACATTGTGTTTCTCTGCACTCACCAAAGGTCCAAAAATGTCACAATTTTCGGCTGCTAAATATATGAAAAAGTCGAAATCATTCACAAAGTGAGTACAAAAGTGAGTGCAGTGATATAATGTGGCAAAAATTGTCGATGATTTACCGGAACGTGGCTCGATATGCAAAGTGGACAAAAAAAGATGATAAAAAAAATAGTGAATCTGTTTTCGCGGAATCCTGGCTTAACACTGCGTCAAGGACAAACAAAATTGAAGCAGAAAGGTTTAAATATATCCTATGAAACTATTCGAACCTATCTAGGCTAATAACATAAATTCGACCACGCTCTTACTTGGCTTACTGTAAATTATAATGAATCTTCATTTTACAATTATCCACAGTCTTCGCTAATAGCATTCCGCGATTCGTGGCTAACAGATTTTTTTATAACGCTCCATTTACAAGTTTCCCTTTGATCACCCTTCTACAGAAACTCTTTTCTTCGCTTTCGTCAATTTGTCTTTGCATAAATTTTCTCAACGTCTCACGAATCACTATATATCCTTGTTGCAAATTCTTCATGAAAAATGCAAACGATAATGCAAATTCCACGACACGCAAAGTGACTGACGATTTGCTACGATCGACGCGGCCGATACGACAACGAGATCGTTGCGAATATATTTAATTTTAATATTTATTATTTTTTTATTTATAGCGTTATTCCTCTTTCCCAATGCGTCAGGAATCTACTCCTGATATTTTTCTTCTGCATTCCTTCCCTTTGATTTTTCTTCTACAATAAATTCCACCCATCGCATACCTCAATTTCTCTTCACAGAAATCTAAATATTTCGAGGATCATTTTACATCTCGGTTGCTGCATCTCCATGGCACATGCAAGAGACGGTGCAGATTGCGCGGAGTAGCGATTTGCTACGTTCGACGCGGCGGATGCGGGACCGACAGTGAAATCGTTGCGAATACGACCTGCTTCTCGTATCACGTTTAACGCGCGTCTAACGTCGACGAGGCCTTCATAACCACAATACTGTGAATCCACAATAGTCTGTGTCACAACAAGTGCATAAATCACATGGCTGATAGACGCGACGCGAGGCAACCCACTTTCTGGGGCGGTATTGCCCGCATCCCTCGTGCATAAATTGTGGTTAATTCGGCTTATCGGCTTCCTAGACGCTAGTCTTACGAGACGAGCTCCACAGACCGGTAAATGTGGCGAGAATTGGGCACGTATTGCAACGATCTTACTATCCGGACCGTATCCCGAATTTACACAAATAATAATAGTAAAATCCGGAAATGTTTCTGAAGAAACGCACCGTTTCTTGCATATGTCATGAGAAAGCTACAACAAAAATGTTAAATAACACATGAAAATTTAATGAAAATTTATGAAAGGAATAAGGTATTGAAAATGCCGAGACGGAGAAGCTACACTGAAAGAAATAGTCTGGTTGAATTAAATAGTAATTCTGGTGGTAAATGAACGAATTAGAATTTTTTTATTAAATTTATTAGAATTGTAGTTGAGATAACTGGAATTTCAATTAATATAATTGTTTTAAAAATGTGAATTCTAGTATATTTTACCGGAAAATTCTAATTCGTCCAATGTCAACCAGAAATTTTTGTCAATGTACTATAGAAGGGCGATTTTAAGCGAAACGTGATGGAATAAAAAACAGTTCTTTAAAAAAGTCCGTAGATTGATGAGTTAGATGAGTTAGAATTGCTTTTTATCATTTTTATATTTAAAATTAAATTAATATTCTCATTCAAAAATTAAAAATTAAGTTGTATATGTGCTACGAGTAAAAGTTGCATGTCAATTGCTAAAATGATGTTTAATATTTAAAACGTAGATAAGAATATAACACAGATAAATATTTCAACCTTCATTGGGTCATCCTCAGTGTAACAAGTATAGTTCATAATAAAAAAGTTCGCAACACCAAGTCGGTTAACAATAAAATTCAAATAATACTAAAAAAGTTACAAAATTCCGAATCACTATTTTGTAACTCTTTTTATATTATTTGAATTTTATTGTTAATCGACTTGGCATTGCAAACTTTTTTATTATTAACTATATTTGTTACATTAAGGATGACCTAATGAAGGTTGAAATGTTTGTCTATGTTATATTCTTACCCATGTTTTAAACATTAAATATCATTGTAGCAATTGACATCTAGCTTTTATTCGTAGTCTATATACAATTTAATTTTTTATATTTAATTTTGATGAATTTATTGTTTCTCAATTTCGTCTTGAACGCATATTAAATATGCTATTAAAACATATTGATTTTAAACTAATTAACGGTATAATAAATTTTTACAGCAATTAATATATCTATTTTTTTATATTTTCATCTTTGTCACGCTATATGCAAACACTGTTGTGACTTTGCAAATCAAAGTATTTCTTTAATAATATAACAATTACATTTATATAAAAAAAATCTCTATACTATCGCGACACCGATCATTCCGCCCGCAGACACGTTATACACGTTATTAAAATAAGTTTCCGTTTTCTATTTGATTTTTAAAAAATATCTGCAAACTCGATATAATTATGAAGTTATTTCTAACACTGAGTATGTTTTATTTTAAAAAAAATTGTTAATACAATATAATTCATAATTTCGCAATTTATATTAATTTTACAATATGAATATCATAAATTATGCCTGGAATTCTTATGTTTGTATAACGTTTATGTGAAATGGAAATAATTGTAAAGATATAATAAATATAAGAAATGACAAAATTAAATCATCAGTTCACTTAATAACTGTATTTATAGTGACTAGATAATTTTGTCTTATCTGTCGAAATCTTTGTACTAATCGCGTTAATAATATTTTTATCATATTGAGACTCCATTATTACTTCAAATTATACTCTTTTTTCTCTTATCGTGATTTGACATACTAAAGATGGTCCAATTTTAAACCGAAACGTCTATAATTTTTTATCTCTATGTATATATGTATATTTAAATATAACTACCTGGTAAAAAATTGTTCATGCACGAATATATATATAAATATGTATAAACATACATAAACATTCATAAATGTTCATAAACATGTATAATTATGTATGAATTATGTTCATACATGTCCATATATCCTTCTTTTTTTTGTAAAATTACTTTTTAGTGTAATAAAAATAATAATAGTAATGTGAAAATATAGAAAAATAATTAGAAATAATTTTTGTATTGTTTGTTTAAAAAAAAAACAAGTTTGAAAAAATGTAAAAAAAATTGCTTATACATAATTATGCATAATTTTATATATACTTATACATAAGTAATTTTTTTATATTTCTTCAAATTTGATGTTTTCTAAAATAAATATTATAGTGCAAAAATTATCTTTTTAATTATTTTTAATGTTTTCACATTACTATTGTTATTTTTATCAAACTAAAAAATAATCTTACGAAAAAAAAAGGATGTACGAACATGTATGTATGTATTTTATATAAAATTATATATGTTTATGAATATTTATATATGTTTATACATATTCATGCATGACAAATTTTTAACCGGGTACTGCGCGAAAAAACTCTGCGTTGTGATTTATAAACTCCTTATCAGTTGCATTTATATCATTGTTGTATCACTTATATCTAGTTGTAATGTATTTTATATAAAAATATCTTTTTTATAGAAAATGTTTAATGGAAAAAACGTTAATATAATTTAAAAAGTTCTTGTATGTTCCGCGACGAGCACTTATGGGATTTTATGTCATTTATTTTGCTTTATTTGTTGCAAATTTATTTTATCAATCAACTAAATAAATAAGCTACAATCTATTCTGTTAAAATTGATGCTATGTGTATTCAAGAATTAATTATTTATAATTATGTGTAATATTGCAATTTATATAAGATAAGATTAGTCAGTCGTTATAATAACATTATTGTATTTTTTTCTTGTAAAAAAGGATAATTTTTTTATTTATACGCATTGAAAAAATATTTTTTTAAATGTACATATTTTTTCTTTGCACCAATTTATAGCATATTTAATCTTGGATAAATATGGGAATGGAATTAAGGAAAATAAATGCATAACTTGTTTAATTATAATTTGCTGTATCAAAATATTCTTTATTTTTATGTCATATATATTGAATATGCGAATATCCTATACCATTTTAAAAATGAAAAATCTGTGAAAATCTTTGTTTTTTAATATATATTTTGTTTATACGAAATTTTTTTTTTCTTTACTTCTTCATTATTTATTTCATCAATTTTAATTTAAAAACCAATGATTTCAATAATTTTTTTTATATCCATCTTATTTTTATTAAAATGCAGTTTTGTATATAAATATTTTTTCTGATTTGTTATTAGTACAGAAAGGAATTTTTGTTAATTTTTTTAATTAAAAAATTTAATTATTTCTAGTATGTGTGAATCAAATAATAATTCAATAAAATAAAGATTTATGTTCTTACTTGATTTATTAATATTATATAACTTTATTAATATTATATAATTTATAGCACTAACTCATCATTGAATTCTATTTTATTCTCTTTTTTTATATATACGAGTATACTTGTGTGAATACCTGGGAAAAAATATTATTTATAATATAGAGACATGTTTTGTAATAATTATATATAACTATATAAAGAATATGTCAATTTTTAATATAATTATATATAAAACATTTTTTCCGGGTATAAACATAATAGCTTCAAGCATAATAGCAGATCAAGATGCTGATCAAGTTGACAAATAATGATAAACAAATCCAAGATTAAATATGTATCATAATTGTTTGTAGCTAATCCATTTTAAAGTAATGGATTTATAAAGCGTTATATTCTTTTCTAATATAATGATAGATCTGTACATTTTATACAGATTTGTTACCTAATAAAATCTTTGTCACTCACCGACCGATTCCCCAACTTCTCAGTACAGAGCCGTACAAAGTCTCCATTATATTTTACTGCACCTTCATTAACTGGCTAATGGCTTGATCGCGGTCGAGAGTGGCTGCGCGTACGAATAAAAGAAGAAGGAAGATCAATTAATGCGCAGCAGTGAAGTTATCAGCTATGTGGTTACATGATTCTGTAACATACAATTACAAGATACAAATTAAAATAGCGTTCAAAATAATTAAAAAACTAATTTTTATACACATTAAATTTTTCAATAAGTTTTTAATTATATATGGATTAAAATAATTATACATTTTCTCAAAATTGTTTTTATGAGAATAAATTTCCGTAATGTTTTACATTAATTTTTTTTTAATTATTATTTTTAATTACTAAAATAAAACAACCTAATGCCTCATTTCTTCCCATGACTAATTTTTTATGCAAGCAATAAGCTTGCTTACCGCAAAATTGATCCATTGCTTTTCCTGAATCTCCTCCTCCTCTTCCTCTTCCTCACAAAATTGTTAAGTCTGCTTTTCACCTCTCTCTCTTTCCATTGTGACAGCATCTATCAGTTGAAACAAATACGAATAGTTTATTAAAATGAAGTGTAAATAATTGCGAAGAGTGCACCCACAGTATTTGCAAATATCATTTATCTTTGTTTGATATTTGATAAACAAGGATGAACTATTGTTTTACATCATGTGAGCGTGAAAGCGAAACGCACCCTAAATATTACGACCATGTCATATTTTGTTTGTATAGTCGATATTAATTAGACGTGATGCATAGTTCACTACAGCGAAAAATAAGAACGCAGGAAATTTCTCATTTTCAATACTCGCGATACTTTACAAATAAAATTTAGACGTTAGAATGCATCTAAGATGGCGAAAGATTTCTGCATAGTTGACTTTATACGCGACATGCTATTCGCATGCACGAATATTGAAATACGTGCTCGAACGAATTATCCGCAACTAGTACCGAAACTATATTACAAAAATTATTAGATATATTAATAATTAGATATAAAATTAATATAAATTTTATTTACCAATTCAATAAGTCGCAATAGTACTCATTTGGAGCCAACCATCTCGTATTCGTCGCATTCTGTAAATAAAACATAAATTCAATTAATATATCTAAGTGATTTCGTCTCTCGCGTTATCAATTTCACACATCAAGAGCGACACGGTGACAATGCGCGTCGTTTTCTTAGTGAATATTGAATCTATGATTGCGCGAACTAAGTGTTGCAATAAATGACAAATATAGGTTTAATATAAGTTTCAATTATTATTTGATCGATGCCAATCTCGTCGCTTAATTATATATGCTTCATTTACAGATCGAAATATGTAAATAAATCGTAGTTGTAATAAGATTAAGGCGAGACAGCTTCGTTTTTGCGCGGTTAACTTCTCGCTCTCGGCGTCGCGTTCATGAATTTTCCGTATTTCAAAATATATCTGATGCTCGAAATGCCGAAATAACAATCATAAAGGGCAATATACGCTCTTCTTATAATATACGCTCTTATAATATCCGCTCTATTATAATATACGCTCTTCTTTTATAATTATTATTTTCGTATTGCAGATTGATATTCGAAAATCTCATTGTCAATTATTTAAGCGATATACTTTTGGCGAACAAGTTTTACGAAATACGCGGTTTTTCGAACAAGTTTTTCGAACGGATTATTAATATGCGATTACTGAATCTATAGTTACGCGGTAATTAAATATCGCGCATGAAAATATATATTCAAATTATATAAGTTTTAATTACCATATTTGATCGCGCGTTTCCACTTGTCTGAGATCCAGTTCGTTTCGCCGTATCATCCTCTATCCGCCGTATCGCGAATGAAATGTGAATACGATCAGTGGGGAAGCGACAGTCACTTGTTTTCCGTGTGCGGTTAACTTCACGCGTAAAAAGCGACGCGAGACGCGCGATCTGACGCGACGCCACATACTTTCAACCGAATAATCAGTGTGCTAGTACTATACTAGACTCTGCAATACGCGATATTTACACTGTTACGAGAAGTAAAGCCAAAGTTAATTATTGATTACCTTAGTAAAGAAATCCAACGATGAACGATCCTTTCGTTTTGTATTCAGCAGATTAGAAAATGTCACCGTATGGAGAAAAAGTCACAATCGATTCGAAGACAGAGCTGCAAACTTTTCCAACGTCGTTTTATATTTAGCAGAGACTATAATCTGAAGAAAAATCAATTGATTCGAAGACAGGACTGCGAACAGTGCGAACTGTTTCAACGTTAGAACGACAGGACACACCCCCATCCGCTGCTCGACTCACAAAACCGTGCGGTGACGAATTGCGCGGTATTTATATGAACCGTCAACCGGCGAACCCCACCACTCGTGTGCCAGCCAATGAGCGCGATGCCTCATCGCTGCGGATGCTGATTGGTCCGCGCTAGCTTCCGAATCTGGTATATAAACGCTACACGTAAAAAAATTTCAGTTTTTCTCGGAATTTGGGGCTGTTTGTTTTATAGAGATAGAGAAACCTGTATCCATTCGACAAGCACTTTTACGATATTAGCATGTACTTAGTATATAGTTCACGTTACGTACACTGTAGAATTTCAAATATAAAAGAATGTTTTGAATACGGACGAGAAATTATATTATTTCCAAAAATTAAAAACCAATTGGAATAAATAAATGGAAGTTATCGAAAAAAATTATATGAAAAAATAATCGAAATAATCGCTTATAAAATAATAAGCAATTATAAATTGTGAATCATTCAAACATCGCGCAAGCATAAAAATATATTTATTACTTAAAGTTCTATAATAAAATTTAATATAGCAATACTACTCCACTGAGTTTTATTTTATTGTTAGATATTAAATATATTATGATAATAATCATTATGTTTACTTGTGTAAATGAAAACGACATTAGGTTTTTGTATTAATACATGCGGCATTGGAAAAGTTAACGAAATTATATCGACTACAGAGAGAAATCTGAGAGAGAACATATTGTTGTGTAGTTAACATCCACTTCTTCAGAGACGGTAGTGCGCGGCAGCATTTTGCAGTTAGTAGATTTTGAGCTGTCATGTCCTTTTGCAGGTTTCTCTTTGGTGAAACCTAACCTATTTGTGACTCTGTTTTAAATGTAAACAAGCTTACAATGCGTCCGCATAAATTCAAGCTGCCCTGTGATGTGGACAGGTACAGAATTACGTAAAGAGTAAAAAATATTTCTTTTAAGCGATTTTAAGATCTAAATTTTACACAATATCAGATAGCATTAATTTTATAAAATTTACCTGAAGGAGAAAAAGAGGTGTCCTTTTTTTATCTCCTTATGTTTTTTAGTTTTTTACAAATCGACAAGAAAGTAGTAATTATCTCGGTGTTCGGTAAATCTCAGTATCGAGCGAAAGGATGCAAGACAGATATGCTGAGTTCTATACTCCAGTTGAACCTCCTGGATGAACCAGAGATAGATCAGCAGTCCGGGGTGAGATATTTTCTTTAATTCTTCACGGCTTTCTAATAAATGATATCCTGATTTATGTTCCCTTTATCAGTGTGAAATTGAAGGATATTATAATCCTAAAGAGAAGATAGTTTGTCTGAATTTAAGAGGATTCCTGGATGCTCATACACTTCTGGCCGAATATGATAAGTTCACGGAGAAGCAGGATTGCAAGGACTTTCTCAGTGTTTGGGCACATATGAAAGATAAATATGCAAGAGCGCTCCTAGTATTATTTCATATATCTCATATAATGGTGCTTACTCATCCGACACACACTTTTGACTACAGTTATATACATTTATTTCGTGCTATGGACATAGTCAGGTTAGCATCAGATTTGTTTTCGATCAGATTAAATATTTGATTTATATTAAGAAAATATATAGACAAATAAAATTTAGAAATTAATTTTTCTTTCAATGAAATAATGATTACAATGTATTTGTAACAGACAAAAGATTTCTCCCCAACTTTCTGATGTGTTAAGCTGCATTCATAGTCTACCCAAGGATTGGATCTCGAACGCCAGACCCTGTTCACCACGAGTATTATTTTATTTCGAAACTTGTCCTGCGGTATTTCAGAATCCAGACAATGAGGCTAATATTAAAAAACTAGAGCACTCTCTTGAAGATCAAATTTACCATGTATTAAGGAAAAATAGGATTGTTACGAATATTAGGTATAAAATTAATATACGGTCCTTTTAAGGCCCAATTGCTCTAATTATTTTGACTTTAAGCAACCTTAAAACTTTTTTTCTCTTTAGAGAGAGAGAAAGAGAGTGTGTGTGTGTGTGTGTGTGTGTTTTAAGCTTTGTTTAAAGTTAATATGGATGCAATCAAATTAGATAGCTTAAAACAAATTCAACTAAACATTGAAATCACTTTCTTTGTTAATAGTTCAAATTCCTTGTTTGCGATACCAGCTAATCAGGAATTTGTGTATGTGCATACTGGAAATACAGACTCAAGGGACATGTTGGGTTACATGGCGAGAAAGTTAATACAAAGTTGTAAAACCAGTTCTAGTGGTACAACATTGAGAAGCCTCAGTAATCTGGATTCAAACCCTATCATAGTGGATGATACCGAGACTGGTAAATT
>NW_017304406.1:702637-722510 GCF_001594115.1 Trachymyrmex septentrionalis | reverse complement strand
CTCTGTATTTACAGACACTCACATGTTTAAATCGTTTATACAACAACATATAAATTTGGCTTTTGCAAGAGGATTCGATGATAATGTCAGCCGACACTCTATACCAGCCCATTTTGAAGTATATAGTTATAAAATAAATAGTTAATGCTATATATATAATACTAAATATGATATTTATTAAATATTATATTATTAATATAATATTTATTAAATAATAATATTAGAACAATGTTTTACAATAAAATAAATAAAAGCCGAGTGATCCTTTTCAGATACCTACTTTAAACATATTTTGCCAAGTAGCAAACAAAGTTTTTGATTACTTTATTTACGGAACAGATAAAGAACTGTTGACGCTTCACAATTTATTAGATACCGATGTAAAATTTAGTAAAAGCCGATGTAGCAAAGTACTTCCGAGAGCTTTACAAGCGTATCAAGAGAACTTGCCGCAGCATTATACAAGGTAAAATTGTTTGAGATGATCATGATGGCTACATCACGTCAAAAACTTTTACTTTTTAGAACGTATCATGAATCGAAGTTAGCACATGCAATGGCAGTCTTCGAAATGCATGCCCGCGGTCCATTGTTCGAGGAATTTAGTGAAAAATTACAAGCTGAATGTGACAAGCATTGGCGAGCTGGTCGACAAATGTGCGAAGTGTTATCACTCACCGGTCATCCTTGTACAAATCCCATTCACAGAGGAGGTAGCGAAGGTGCGGGAGGTGGAGAACAAACTGAGCCCAGAGAGGACGATAGGCATGCTTTTTTATAATAAATTATTACATATTCATATGTGCATTATATTTACTATATTAATTGCCTTTATTTTCATCCGCAGTGAATTACCTGTTAGAGAGCATTGCAGTGGCGTGAGATATGTGTGCGCTTGCAATTGCGGCAGGGTCCAAGGCTCGAGAGAAGATCCCTTCAGTCTGAGACAGGCGAATCACGACTATTTTCAAATGTTAGCGAAACAATGTGGTTGCGCACAACTAGAAAGCATACAGTTTCCCGTGTTTCAACCCAGCACACATAACTATAGGTACGACATTCGCGCTGTAAGAGATTTCTTCCTGGTAAAATTGATTTATTTTCTTGTTTTTCTTCATCTATAGAGCAGCGCAGTTATTTTCAGCAACGAAACGTCATGATTCCTTCAGTCGCAACGAATCTTCCACACCACAAGACACGCAAGCTTGTAGTTTAGGAACCGATACTTTGAATGGCAAGTAATAGATAAAAGGAACGTTTTTTTATTGAATGTATAATGTCTAAAAATATTGCAGATGAAAATACAGATTATGGTAGCGGTGGTCAATCGTCGGCAACGAGCGACCCGATAGAAGGAGATATTCCGAGATTAAGCAGTAAAACAAGTCTGACGCCGAACGATTCGCACAAAGTTGTTATAGAAGTCGTTGACAGCGATGCAGAAAATTCTAAAGGTGTTTTATCGCTACAGAAGTATTCTAAGCAGAACACAAGTCATCGTGACATCAAAATAATATCAAAATAGCTCTGAAATAATTACTAAAAGTCATTTTTTTTATTAATTACAATTCATTTTAATGTCATTCTAACATTATTGTGATCTGTCATTCTGTTTGGGATGAATTTAGATTTAATTAGAAATTTATACTGATATATGCATTTTACAGACAAATCTTTGGTTAGACAACCATCTACGACAGAATACCTACCTGGAATGTTACACACTGAATCACCGGCCGGCTTGCTGCCGCAATTCTCCAATTGGTCTCTGGTATGCCTTGGACCGAGTAGTCTTTACTCTCACAATTTGGGACTGCAGCATCAGATCGGAGTATTCCCTACCTCCGCGTTTTTACTACCATGGGATGTGACTGTTAGGTGACGAGAAAGTTTTGTAGTGTCTACATATACCGGTTTTTTACAGAAACATTTTCTAATGTTTGTTTCTACCAATATAGATTAAGTTTAATCTGATTTAACTTTCTCTCTTCATCTTTTTCTGGTTCTAAGGATTAAAAAAACATGAAGAATAAGTCGAACCGATATTAAAATTAATTTATATTGATGGAAATGGGGATAAGAAAAATAAATATTCACAGATTGGAACATCAGAAAGAACGAAATCCACTGTGGCCGCTAGTGGGCGATCACGGAGGTTACTGTCCACGAGGAGGCAAGAATTTCCAGAATATGAACGCCATACGTGGTCGTAAATCGAAAGGAGGTAAAGAATTCGTGGTTAAAATATTTGTCGGAGTGGAATACGAGTGTCCGCGTGGACATCGCTTTATGGCGTCTGCACCTGATAAAGTACTAAAAGCGACTGGAAATGGCATAGTGAAAGACAGTGGAAACAAGGTGACGTCCAGCACCGCTGATATGCCTTTATACTTTCCTTGCCCTTGCAGGTTCGTAGAGAACCCAATCGTATTTGGGTTCGTTTACTGAAGCTATTATTCATATATGTGAACCCGTTTAACACGGAAATACATATTTCTTTTTCTTTTCATTTTTTTTAAGGCAAATTAAACCCTTAATCGCTCAACTGATGAGAATTCATATAGTGACACCTAAAGCGCCAGTTCACGTCACGTTGAATCCTCGGGTTCAACCTGGTCCTCCACCTTGCCCGATATTCGTCACTGGATGTGAGGAACCGATCAAACTTTCCCAGAGTGCTTATTGGATCTTAAGATTGCCGTATCCTTTTCGTATAATAAAACTTCGTATACATATTTTAAATGCTTATGTAATGCAAGGCTAATACCTGATTCTATTAATGTAGATTAATGTACTCTTTTTCTAATTCAGAACTGCTCGTTTTTACAAATGCAGTTTAATTCTAATTTAGTTTAACTTACTTTTTGTCTTTTTCTACTTCTAAACATTAGATAAGGAATAAAAAGTAAGTTAAAAAAAATTAATATGACATAAGTTTATTTCATTGTAGATTAACTTTAATCTTTATTTATTTTACTCTTTATTTTTTTCTAATTTTAAAAATTATTACTCTCTAATTCTAACTCTTAGAATTAGAAAAAAATAAACAGTAAATTAAAAAATCGAAATTATAATTAATCTATTATATAATTATAATTAATCTATACATTAATGCAAAATGAATGTAAGTTCACTTGTTCAATGTTTTCTCTCTCTTTCTTTCTCTCTCATTATAATAGTATACTTTTAATAGTTATATTATAATTATATATTTTACAATTACAATAATAATAATATAATTATATTGTAATATAACAAAAAAAAAACAGTTCTCATCTTTGTAATCTTCTTCGATAATTTTTCTTAAAAAATCCTAAAGGTATGTATATATGGGCGAGAAGGGACCATATTTACCACCCAAGGAACCGGTACCTCCAGCTCACGGGCGTTTGTTAGCTGGTATGTACGGCATCAGCGAGGTTGTGCCAGAGAAGAAATGAAGAGACGGCTGATGTGATACAAAATATATCGTCGAAGATATATCATCGTGTATAATACTATACAAGTGCGTTTCAAAATACTGGACGTTGGAAAATAAAATACTTAGTTTACAGTTTGTGAATTCTCGACTCGATTCCTTGCTAATCCTAATTCAAAATGATCAACGAGCGCGCGCGCTATACGATTGGTCGCTTTCAAAAGTTCGATGGAACATGGTGGAACACTTGTTATCGCGTTCGTGCTCGCGATTGGCCCGTTCAGGCGTTCCTCATCTGAAAAGTGCAGAAACGCAACGATGGTTTTCAACGTTTTCATCATAAATCTTCAAAGATCTCTTCGATTTCCTTTCGTGGTTGAAACGGATAGAGTGCAAATCTCGCGGTGGTTGCATGACGAGAAGTCAGAGTGAGGAAAGTAAAAACGATACGACGGACGCAACGCGCAGATGACTCCGTCCTTGATCGCCATTTGCGCATTTTGAATGGCGCAACCGTTGGAGCACACGGACGAAACACATGAAAAGTATTTGTCATCACGTTTGAATTCGCGAAACGGATAAACCCCGTCGCTCGCTTGTCCCGAGAAGAACTCCTGTCGCAATTACCTGTCGCAATTTTCCCTACGTCGGCGCGTTGTTAGTGAAACTACACAACGCGAACAACGGTTCCGGAGCGGACTATCTATTTTTAGTGGTGCAATTTTGTAACATCAATCTTCAACAGGAACAGATGATCGTGCATTATTTATTTATCTCGATTATTGTCAAGGCTCGTCGATAGTTTTAAAACTTTTAGGTAATCATTATGCATTTCAGTATTGATTTTTTTGTACTCTGAGTACACATGATGGATTATTCATTAATTTTCATTATTTTAACAAATATATAAGAATTATCAAGTGATTACATATACTTTAATATCTTTAGAAAGTATGTATGAGGTTGTGTATCAAAAAAATTGTATATAAATATTGTAATTACTTGCTTCTACAATAGTTTTTCGAAAAAAAATGTGCAGGACACGAATCACCTAATCGTGTGTATTAAGAGTTAATGCAAAACTTCAGATTTCAAAATTTAATGTCAATACTGAAAATTATAGTGATTATAGTTTTAATATGAATTAGATTTTTAGCATTGATAGTAAATTTTGGAACAATTCAAGTTATTCTTGATTCTTATTTCAGATTAATCAATTAGTTATTCTTGGTTCTTATTTCAGATCAATAAGTCAGGTGCAAAATGGAGAGTAGACTTCTCTTGATAATATTTATCTTGTCATTTAATTGTAAAATTGGTAGCACATCTATGTTGGACTGGCTATGGAGAAAAAATACAGATGATTCGAATGTTCTTGTCGCTGATGGTGTGCCTCTGATCTCGATTCCTTATGAGTCAATGACAGAGGATGAGAAATTTCTTCAAGAGGCTTCCAAGTTTACGGATATTCAAGTATCTTCCCCATTGGAGACCTGTCAGCACAAAGTTATCATGAAGATTAAAACCTCATGCTCCGACATGACAGAAGAAGAGCTAGCAAAACTGGGTGTCAATCTCCTTAACTGCCAATCAGCAGTTGAAGGCAGGAAAATGTTTCCCTGCACTGAAGAAATGGTATGTACTTCATAAAACACAGCGTCTTTGCGAAAAAAATCTTTCTAGATAGCAAACAGATATTATTGTCAATTTTGACATCAATGTCAAAAAAATATCAAATATTAAGATAAATAATGTTTACATTGTCTGGGTTTTGTTATTTCCATTACGATTTGTCGATTATCGAGTTGATATCTTCTATATTCTATTGTTTCATAAAATTTATACAGGAATAATTGAATTATATATACAATAGAGAGTATTTTTTTATATTTCTGTGGCTTTTAATGAATGTTTAATGCTTTCGCATGTCTAAGAGTTTATTTATTAAAATTTATCGATTTATCATTTTTGTTAATGACAAGAGTATTGACTTACATTGTTAGTACGAGAACAGGATGCTTATGCTGCAGAATATCAGAACCCTTTACAGTTTGAGGGGGTAAATTCCATGCCTGTTCAAACCTGCACACTTCCCCCTCCCTTTACTTCAGTGGACCTCCCCAAAACTTATGGTTTCAGTTGCCTAGTGCCACACATGTTGTACTAGTGTTCGATTCATGCAAATTTTAATATCGTAATAAGCTTGATTTTAATTTAAAAAAATTAAAAACAAATAATAAATAATAAATAGTGCCAAAAAGAGTGCAAAAAATATGTGCATGTGACAGAATATAATTGTGTAACTTTGTTGTATAAGTCAGTGTAAGTACAAAGCATGATTTTTGTTTTTGTTTTTTTTTTAGTCTCTTAAGCAATGTACAACCGATATGGATGCTGATATGTGGAATGCGTATCACTTAATAAGTAACAGAGCGAGGGCAATTTGTTATGCAGCTCGAAATACACAATTTCGTGCTCTTACAGAGTTAACTGTCAACAAGCTGATGCAGTCTGCGCATTCTCAAATCAAGGCATTGGATTCCTTGAAGGTAATTACATTTTTTCATTGTATGTTTCTTCAATATATTTCTTGATTCATTCTTTAACTGAAACATTATACTAATTGTATTAAATAGCACGGTCAAGATCGTTTGGAAGAACAAACAACAGAAGCTCTATTATCGTTAACTCAAAAAAACAAACTACTTTTGTCACAACAAGAAAATTTGAAGGATGCTCAGGCAACAGCTTACAATCTTGTAACAACAAACCTAAGAGAGTTGTATAATGAAAAAGCGTTAATACGTTCTGGCCATGCTCAACTTGCTGCCATGACGGAAGAAATAAAAAACAAATTAGGTTAGTAAACTAAACTTTTTATACATGGTTTTTTGTACTATTATACATAGAAATTCTGAATATATTTAATATGTTCTTCAGAAAAAGCACATCAAGATTTCGAGCAACAGGTTATCGAACGTGGAGAAAATCATAAGGAGGTATTGCAGGATTTGTTTACCATACAAGAACAAGCACAAATGATCTGGGAGAAAATCGAACAAAGCACAAATCATTTATTACAACAACATGAGGAAACTATCCACCAATACGAGCAAACGATGCAGATGCTCACGCAAATTAACGATACCATCCACTACATTTGGAATCTCACTAATACAATGCGCGCGGAAGTAGACCAAAAATTGGGATGGATTACTGATTACATTGGCGATACTGGTATGATATAAGATATATTTGTTTTATAAGAAAACAACCTAATTCAACAATTGTGTAAAAAGAATTTTGTTAAATTAATTACGTTGATTATGTTAGGTTAAAAACTTTTGTTTAAAAAAACATTAGGTTAATTGAAATATGTTAATAATGCAATATATCCATTGTTTCTGTATTTTTAGGTGAACAAATGCAAAGAGCATATCGCATATTTTTACACATTATGTATTTATTAGTCGCGATGATAATCGCCGCGTTTTTACAAGCACCTTTTTTAACCAGAGCTACTATCATGGGCGTTATACCAGCGAATCTTGTAACTTACTTAAAACAGGGTATGGAAGCTTGTTTAGATTTTACATCTATAACGGTGTTAATATTCTTGATCACCGCAAGTGAGTATATTAAAACGTGTGATAAAATGTTTTTAAAATAAATATAGAAAACGAGACAGTAATTATGTAATGCATACGAATACTTGGTGTATTACATTGACGTTTGATGTTTATTTCTTTAACGCAGTGCATTTTTTAATGCTGGGAATACAACGTATAATCGGGCCAAACGTTCCGGAAGCAAAGACGGAGTTAATTAAGCTGATTCATCAACAAAAAGGCTATTCGAATGGAATTGTACATGATAACACATCTTCGTCGAATTCTAATTCCATACCAAAAATGCAGTTACACACAAGATTAATGAATAAAGTACGAAAACTGTACAATCTCAGCGTTTTGCAAATAAATAATTTCAGAGGTATTTCTTCTATTTAAGACTGAAATTAAGCGAGAGAGAAATGGTTTGATGATTATTACAACATTCGATAATTTTTCCAGGGAAACTTAATGCCCTATTAGAGGCAGTCGCTTCGTGGGGTGGACGCAATTTAAATGCGCATGAGGAGCTCTCTTGTTCGTATCAACCGTCGAGGAAGAAGCGTGAGGACATTATTCACTTGCAATCTGAACTAACAAAAGGTCTGATAGAATGTGATTCTTCTATCGACAGCGTAACGTCATGGCAGTATCAGGATAATTATTTCACAGATCATAACGATTATAACACAAATGATTTTAACGACACAGGAAAGTCGTTTGAACATTTTCGATATAACGTGGATTTGCCGCGAACTAGAAGGTAAATAAATAATTGTCAGATGAAAAATTATTTAAAAAAAAAAGGAAATCGTAAAATAATTAGGGAATGTTTTCAGTAATACTCCAATGCTAAAAATACCTTGTATGGGAATAACGAGAAATGGCAGGAGATGTCGAGCGTTTGTTTCACCCGGACATAATTACTGTTACCACCACTCCGGTACATTGAGTGAGCATCTGGATTAATCGAAAAAAGATTATGCAAAATAGTAATGTTTATATAATAATTGCTAAAAATTAGGGTTGAATATTTATTTATTATAATAAAAAATTAGTACGATAATTAGTACGATTTTAATAAGAAAAAAATTCTGAGAAAAGAAATTCATGAGAAAAATAATTACTTTGGAAAGCATAAATAATTAAATATGGTTATAAATAATTTATGTACATTTTGCGATTTTGTAAATAACGTTCTTTTGATGATAATGATCTCAAGATCACTTTAAATTTGATAATATTTTCAATATATATATATATATTTTAGTGTTTAGTTAGGTAGGCGTTTTAATTAAATTAATATATATTTATATGACTTGTATTATTTGATCGTTGGGATTTAAGTATATTTCTATATCGAGACGCACCTTGCTCAATTAAGAACCGTGCTATTGAAAAACCATAAATTGTTTTCAATAGCACAGTTTAAATAATATTTTAAGATCAAAATAGCTCTAAATAGCTCTGACTATTCAAGCCTGAAAATAAACAAAATCAAATAGTTTAAACTGTTCAATTTGACTTTATGGAAGTAAAATAAAGTAAACGTTTCCTCTTTACTAATGTTATTTCCACTCGAATTTCTCTCCATGTTCGAATTATTTCAACAATTAAAGCTTTAACTATTTGTACAATTAGATCTAACAATTTATTAAAAATCTTTTGTCTGATTAGTTAATAGAAATATACGTTCCTCTCAATGATAAATGTACAATACATATTTAAAGATGATACGTAATCTTATTTTTTCCGTAATAACGGATAATAATAATAATTAGTTCTGTGTTTAATGTAAGCGATATTTAATATTTATAGCGAGATAATAATCTACTGTTTTATAAGAAAGGATATATCGAAGTACAAACTTATGATATAAATGATCTTGTAACACTTATATATGAAACTCTGTAAATTAATATAAATATAAATTTTTATTAAATATTAAAAAGCTTATGGTTTTTCAAACTTATTCCGGCTTTCGTTGGAATGTTATGAAAATATATATAAATAATTTTGAAAAATTAACGTAATTTAAACATAATGTATATATAGTTTCATATACGTGTATATGAAACTATATATATGAAAATATATATTATATTTATATTAAGTTTATTTTTTAAATATTTTTAATTCCTATGTAATTGACGATTATTTCTCATTTTATATATCAATTATATATATTTGAATATACATAATTATATAATATATAAGTTACTTTATATATAATATAAGTAAACTTTATATATGTATAATATATAGCAATATATATAATTCATATATATAAATTTTGAAGTAAATTTACACATGTAAGTTTTGAAAAACCATAAGTAACCGGTGTGTCTTGTTTCATTAACAGACTGCCATATTGAATTGCGTGCACGCAGCATCATTGGTTAGCTCCTGAAATTTCGCGTGCCTGTCGAGACCAGCTCCCACAACCAAATTGTGCAGATTGCAATAATTTGTCCCGTCATCGAATATTGCGAACCAATTGCTTGAAACAGATTCAGCCTACATATAAATGATATTTGCGTTAGTCTAACATTCGGCAATTTAAACTTTAAGATTTTACATATAATTATTAAAGAAAAATATTTAATACATTCTTTAATATCAAATTTATCAAAGAATTACTTAGCGAGAAATGACTGTCAATTAGACATCGAATCAAGATTTAATTGACATCGAAATCATCGTATCGATGTTGATTCAATGAATCATTTCTCGCTGGGTAAACATTAATGCGAAAAATTAATGAGATATCTCATGTTGTTTTCGACGCATATTGTAATATCGTTCGTGTTTTCATTATTTATCGTATAATAATTATTATGTTCAATTAAAAGTTTACCTTAGCGAAACACGTATTGTTTATCTCCTCGAAGATGATCTCGATCCTCTCGAGCGACTTCGATGACCTGTGCGTCGCTCTAATTATGTTACTCTCCACAGGTAGCTTGAGCTGCCGCGAGATAAAAGTTAAAGTTAATTTGCATTTAAAAATCAGAGAGATATTACTCTTACCGTATACTGACAAGTGCCGTCACGTTGTTGACAAGTGTTCCAAGAAGACCAATTCGTTATCTGGCGTCGGAACTTTTGCATCACATGCGCGCACGGATCGTCAAACTTCCTAGAGTAATTATCTTTAAAAAGTATTTCAATAACTCAGTTGAATAAAATATTTCCGTAGAAGTCGTTTCATCTTTGTATACTTTTACACACTTAAATTTTTAATTTTAGGATTTTATAAACTGCGATTTATATCTCTGCTCTTTTAAACGCACCCATCTTTCTTTGGTTAGAGATATGCTATATTTTTTTTTTATATAAGAAGTGTACCGGTCCTAAAGTTTCTGTACTACCTACTTGATGTTAATTTTAAAAGATACTCGAAGCGACCGAAAGTAATAAAATAGTGAGCTACGCCGGTATGAGGCTGTCCGTTCTCGTGGAGTCGGAAAAGCGCGTTTATTTTTCGGGCGGTGTCGTCCCGGCCAAAGCAAAATATACGAGCTCCACGTCGCGCCGGCGATATTGAGTTTCCCTGTGTATATAATGGGAGCGGCGTGGACGTTGCTTCAAAAGAAACTTTTCGAAAGCTCTAGTCCTCGTAAAAACGACGCGACGATCATTCGCATTAGCTATTGCCGTAGGATGAAAGGGATCCGATCTCTCGACGCTCAGGGAAAAAAGAAAACGATAACGGCAGCTGTGGCAGAATGTAAATCCGTTCAAAAAGCTCTTGAATTTATTCATAAAAATATCGACGTTTTGCTCGTTATTTTATTGCGACGAAGTGTTTGATAATCGATGAATAGCTTGGCGAATGGCTTATTCGCGAAGATACGACGAAATTTGGCTATATGCGATTTCTTACAATTTCGTAATTTTAATTTTTTGAAAATCGTGACAATCCAATAAATATCAACTGAACATAATATAATATCAATGTTAGAATTTCACATTCAACTTTATAAATATAATATAATACATATTATATGTAACAGTAAATGTTGAATGTAAAGTTATAACATTGATATTTATTGAAAACTCTGTCTTGGTAGTCAAAGTTCCATAAAAAACTTATTTGAATTTAAAAAGAATGCATAACAAGCGTTGTTATCTAGTCAAAGTACAGGATTTGGAAAGTTAGTTTACAAATTACTTATGTAATTGAGTATAAGTTCGAGTATTTTATTTTTGATTATATTATATTTGCTCAATTTTGTATTACTTCTTGTACTGAATTTCTATAACAAACACATATAAGATAATGTAAAAAGTAACTTATAAAGTAACTTCCTCAACTTTGTCAAAGTATTATCCGTTTTTCTACAGTGTAATTCTCACAAACCGTTTGTGTTTTAATTGTTGATGTGTACATATAGCGTAATTACCATTTAACAATACATGAAGCATGCAGAGGATATGGGAACAGCATTCCACTGATCAAGATGCACAACAAGATTATCAGCAACCCAATAAGACTGTAAAGGCAGTATTTGCATCTTCCCTTGGCTGACGCAATTGTTAAAATTACCGAAGGCTTGTCGTCGTCCGCTGCAAAACAATGAACAAGTAATTCATCAAATATATCATTTAAAAAGATCAAAAGATTATCTCATGTGCATATAATCGTCTAGTTTACATAGTGCATTTGATACGTGTATGAATTAGTAACTTTCTATTAAATTATTTTAATTTCAGTAATGTATTCAAAGAATGACTACTAAATTGATACAATATGTATCAAAATGATTAATTAAATATACATATCGTGTATATATTTTCACGTATCGCTGAAATTAAGATAATTTAATAAAAAATTATTAGTACCCATATCAAGTGATGTAATTAGATATGATGTAAATTAGACCAATAGATGCGTATAATAAACGAAGAAATCTCCAAGAAGAATATCGAAGAATATTATTTTCAGAGCGAGTCAATGCTCTGAAAAATTATGGAGAAATCTTATGTCTCAGAGAATAAAAAAAATTAGAATAGAATAGAATTGTTACTTTTGTTTCAAAGAGAATAAAAAAAAAACTAACCGTTTTGTTCTGACGTTACATGATCGTCCTGCGCTTTTGCCGATTCTCTAGGGTGGCGAAAATAATACGGCGACGAGCCAATCGTCACGTTATCTCCGTGCGTCGACATCGTTCCCGTCCTCTTGAGGCTCTTCGACGACCGGACCATATTACACATCGATCATCTTTCATGAGCGGAACGAAAAAGAGAAAAAAAAAAGAAACGCACGTTCTTTGAAATCTGTCTCTATGCTGAAAGCAAACGACTGTCGTCCCATAGACCGTGTATTTATTCCATTGCACGATTGTTTTCATAGAGAACCTTTCAAATCAGTCCTTTTGCACTCGATTCTGTCCGTCTGGGAAAAGACAGCCGAAAAATTAAAACAATAATAAAAAAAAATAAAATAAACTCAGAAATAGATCTAAAAACTAAATAGAGAAGAAGATTTCCTCTGCAAAATGCTGCGGAATTATCAATGACACATACATACTTAACGGCGGCTTCCCACGAGCGTAGATCGGCAGACCTTTTTTTTTTCTTATAAACTTTTTTTACGACACCTCGATGACGCGCGATGGACCTCCCTAATGAATACTATCCACTAAAACATGTCCCCATAAATGTACCCAGCTCAATTACTACGCCTTTTTTCCGCGCCTTTTCTTTACGTTCTCGATTAATTACTTTCTTCCTCTTCACATTCTCCACTCTCGTTACAAATTATTACACATTAATTCTTTGACTATGTATAAAGATAATTTATATATTAATTATTATATTAATATATTCTCATATTATTAATATATTAATATTCTCTAATTAAAAAAGAGAATTCCTGTATTCGGTCAAAGCGGATCTTAGTGCTTAAATATTTCTTTGTGAATTTATATATACATATGATTTTGCAAACTGCGAACCGAAATCTTTTTTAATCTTGAAACACATTTGTGAGTATAGAATCAGAGTAGTAAAATTATTTATTAAATTGACAAACAATTTAATAATTTTTAATGCAAATAAGTATCTTTATAAGAATATTAATAATTAAATGTTAATGAGAATCTTACTCATCTGCAAATAATTAATATTCTCAGGATTAAGAAGAATATTTAAACTTTAAATTTTTTTTTGAAAATTAATACTTTGATAATTCCCAAGATAATTATCAGTTTGATTTGATTATTTTTGCAAGACATTGATACAAATTTTTTTTACCGAAAATTGTATCAGAGTCGACGTTGATTAGTTTAAAGTGTCGCACGGTATACCGGTAGGGAAAACATCACAGTTGTATACGAGATGAGAGAAGACAAGTCGGCTTGACAACTGGCGGTGACGAGAGATCCGGTTCACACGACGTTTCGAATCTCCCTCCTTCCTCTCGTCTTTGCGAGAAGTTTTCAGAAGTTTTGCGAAGAAAGGCAGTCTTCTTGTCGTTTTTCTCGCGCTTTTGTTTATCCGTTGCACAAATACAGAAGACTCTGAAACGCAACTTTTTTCCCTCCGCATCCTTCTATGTATAACGACTCAGACACTTCTGTAATTGTGGCATTCACAGATGTGAATCAGTATAGCTAGTTTAGTGTAGAAGTAACAGAGCTCGTAAACAGAGACCCTGTGTCCATTCATTCCTCTTCTTTGGTGACCCACATTCGTAGAAGTATTACATATCCTCTTTTGCATTCTTCCTTTTTCTTGTCGCGATCAGTCTTGCCATTAATTGTCTTTGTCACATTTGTCATTAAATATGTAAAATTATTTAAAATTTCGAGAATTTTAGATTTAAAATCGAGAAAATTAAGATTCTCGAAATTTGATGAATTAGCGAGCAAGTTGCACTGTCTAAAATTTCAAGAATTTTTCAAGAATTCTAAAAATCGCGATTCCAAAAATTTGGTATTTTGAGCCGCAAAAATATAAATTTTTGAAGATCAATAAAGTGTTGTGAAACAATATAAAGTAGTATACATAAATTACAATTCCAAGCATTTCAATTTATTATTTCTTTTTTTTTATTAAAAAAAAAATTATTTTCTTCCTTTTATTTATGTTATAAGTAGAAAAGTATTATAATAATTCGTTTATTATAATAATATTAAAATATCATGATAAATTATCACTTACATTACAAATTTTTGCAAATCACAAATTTTTTTCTTCGCGTCTTGCCCAACTTTCGCGATAGATTTCTATTTAGCTTCTTGCTGCCTCTTTTTTCTCACGCGAACCAATCGGCGCGCAAGTCAAGGAGGAAATAGACGATAGGACGATACGATGGTGACGACGGGCGTCCCGACGCTTTGCGTCGACGTTAGATTCCATTTACCCTTCCGCTCGCGGCGTCGCGTCGCGATGCTCCTTTTCGCGGCACGTCCGTCGCTCTCGTCTACGTGCAACTTGACAGCCATAAAGACGGGCCGCTCCACCGACATCTGGCCTGACGCGTGCACTTTGTAGTCTCCTACCTATGCGTAAAAGGAGTCTCACGTCATCGTCAGCCTTTGCTGGCGCACGGGGATTGACAGGGCGAATCGTTGGCATCCTTCTAGGAGTCCCCGCGAAAGCTATACAGAGTGTTCCAAAAGGTTACGCCCTAGCTTTTGCCCTTCGAACTCTGTATTGAAAGAATATAGTTTTGCTAAAATATCTAAAAATTAGTTAAATACAGATCCAAAAATAAATTTTGACTGTTATGATAATTATGTAGGACAGAAAGTGATTGCTAGAATGTTAAGATTTTTTGCAGTATCGCTCATCATGTTTTCTACATAATTATTTTGACGATCCAGCAAAATTATTTTTAGATCTGTCTCTACCTAAATTTTTAGATATTTTAACAAAATTATTCTTTCAGTATATAAGAATTTTTTTGAAACGTACATAAAAGTATAAAAAAAGATAGGCCGTTCTGTAAAGATTAAAGTGCCCACAAAAAAATTAAGTTGATTTGTAATATCTTTATTTTTTAATCTTTTTTTGGTTAAAAATTAATCAATTACAATATCTATACAATTTAATTGATTTAAAAAATTTAATTTTAATAAAAAAATGAATAGCAAAATGAAATAAAGAAAAACTCAAAACATTTTATAAATGAATATATCTAACTTCAACAATCAATATAATTGTAGAAAAATAAGTTTTCATGTTGATATCATCCAATTCGCCTATTTTGTACAGAATTTTGAAGAACCGGATGGCCACCTTTGAGGGTCGGTGAGGGCGGTCCTTTTGAAGTTTTCGATAAAATGGAATCAGATGCGGAAGAAACGAAAGAAGAGATTCCTGCACACGGGACTCTCCCTAGAAATTTATAATTCGAACCGCCTGTCGGCAGCTAATTTCCTGTTTGAAGAGGCGTGTCTACGGCCATAATACTTTCTCGCGGTTAACCTGGAAGGTTGAGGATCTCCGATGATTTGAACGAGGAAAACGAAGAAGGCGTAAGAGAGAAAAAAGCAGAAAAAGAGAGAGATAGAAAAGGAAAGCTGCATGGACTCGAGATCTTTCCCTCTCTTCTCTTCGCACTTTTTTCGGAAGTGGTGGTCGAAGCACTTCATCGGTCACAAAGCAGCTGCAAGCTACTTTAAGCTGTACGAAGAAATGATAATGAAATGACGAACGTCGCCGCAGCCGTTAAGAAGAGCGGCACTTGGCGGTCCCTTTATTTCGAAGTACGTCTACATATTCCATCCTTTCTCTTCTCTATGCAATGATTAATGCATCGGCAATTTTAATTAACTAAATACTTTAGGCGCGATAATTAAGCGCATCTCAATCAGCTATCACAATGCATTTAATTTTTCACTTTTTTACTATACTGTGTTTTAAAACCTTTGCAGAAATCTAATACTAGCCAATAATGAAAGACAGTAATTAATTATATATTTTAAGTTTTAAGAGCACAGCTGTTGTTCAGTACTTTTACTACTGAATAAGTAATTACTCCAAATAAGTAATTACTCGTAATTTTCGATAATAAAATTGAGTAGTTAAATAATTGATCAGTATTAGATTTCTATAAGGCAAGTTCTGCTAAAAATGTAAAAGTGACTCAAAATGACTTTATTTTGACGTCATAAAATGCTAATTTTTCGTTATAAAATTTGTTTAATGTTAAGAATAAAAATAAAGTTATTTTGATTCTTTATTGATTTGTATGTGTTCCTTGAGTGCGAAGAATGAGATTTTTGAGGCATCATAACGAGAAATTCGCATAAAAATATCGAAATTTTATACTATTTAAAATTTGATATAAATACTCGGATACTCTTGCATAGGATGAAAATGATTTATTAAATTAGAAGAAAGGTATAAATGAACATCTCAATAATTCTAATAGACAGCTTAATTAAGTTGTGATTTTTCAATTAAGCGAAATATGATACTCGCTCTTGATTGCACAGGTTTAATATAATCGAATATTCAACTATACCTATCGCAATACATGAACATACAATGCAGAAATAAACATTCTCGTGAAGAAAGTCGCTCTCTCTCTCTTCATTAACACATACTTTATCGGCAACGCTTAATGAATCGGGCGTTCATATATCAGCTCGCAACAACTTATATGGTATTTTTTCAAGAGGCTCGATTTATCTGAGTCGAAGTGCGACAGAAATGAGGAGGGCAAGAAAGAGAGAGACAAAATTTCGTTTCATGAGGGAACCATTTTCGGTGTCCAAATAAGAAGGTGTCATCCACGATATTAGATGGCTCCCTTAAGCCTTTCAGCGGGCCAATCACAAGTCAACACTGGCAATAATCCCCTTTTTTTTCAGTCGATACATGTTTTTCCTCTCTCTCGAAAAATGAGGGGGTGACTTTTTTTCTGTACTTAAAATCTGCAACGAAGATCTTTTAACGATCTTACGGCGGTCGTTCGACCCTTTTCTCGCGCATCCTGACATAGAGCTTATCCCTTGTGAAAGAAAGGTCCTTATCTTCTTCTTTACCCCCTGTTCTTCCTTGTTTCTCTTCGACGGAAACGATAGATATACGCAGTCGCACGGGGGCGGCGCTTCGGTTGTACAAACGAGCCGAGGAACCGCCGCCGTCGTCGTCATCGTTGCAGTTCTCGTACCGTACTTCCGGTAGAAGGCTGAGGCATACAATTTTTCAGAATATTCCAACGTGTCGTAAATTATCCGTCGTAAATTGTCCTGCACGAAGGGGACGAAGACTGATTTATCCCGCGGTTGCGCGAAACGTAACTCAATTTAGTCACGTGTTTTCCGAACTCGAACATTTCGTTTCATTAATTTTCGATTAATTTTTTAAGCGTCTCTAGATATTATATGTATTAAGAATAATTTTTTTTACACATTACATATAATTATTTTTACAATTTTCTAAAAATAATTTAATGAAGAATCGACATTCTTTGACGCTTCTCAAATATTCCTCAAATTTAATTCTCCGTCTGCAATCTGAGCCTTTTTAGCACAAACAAAAGTTCATTCTCTTTCTCTGAGATAAAAAGAGACTTTTATAAGACAGATATTGAAAAGTATCCTTGAATTTTGCAACTTTTTTTTGAAAACCTAGAATAGTAAAAAATTTGAGAGAAATATGATTGCAGACGGAAAATTAAAACGATGAAGTATCAGACTTATACATAATTATGTATAAATTTATAATTTATATAAATCTGATATTTTAACGTCTTAACCCTCCGTCTGTAATCATATTTTTACAAATTATAAATTCATGTATAAATTTATACATAATTACTGTATACTGTATATATATTCTTATTTACTGTACATACATTCTTTTAATTACTGTATATATTCTTTTATTTGCAGGTATATTTATTGTCTTAACGATTACGCGGGGCAAACGCGGATCCCGAATGGAGCTTATATTCAGCAAATGGTTCCGGTGTCCTTTTTGTTCTCCTCAACGAAAACGTATGTAAGCTTTCCTTGGCATCGCCGAGCGCATCGACGCTGTCGACGGGACTCGTCGAGCGCGCCTATTAGTGGCCTTCGCGGTATCGTAAAGTAAATCCCACGGAAAAAGAAGTCGCGGGTGTTCTTTACGATCCCATCGGTTTCGTGGGCACCGATGCGGCTCGCGGATAGCCGTGAAAAATTTACAGCTTCCATGTTTTAATCTATTTTAATGACCGCGATGACTTTATCGCTTTATTCACCGATTGACGAGGATCATTTAAAAGATAAAATTATTTATCTTTTAAGTTTGCAAATGTTGGATAAAATCTTATAACGTCTTCAGAACATTTTTTCAAACTTATAGACTAGTTTTTTGAAACTAAAATCCTTTTCGTTTCTTTTAATGCTCTGTCAACTTCGTAAAAAGGGCGAGGCCTTTTGCGATAGACAGGGTCTATCGCAAAAATAATGAGAATGATTCTGGAAAAAATACTTTTATTGAAATCAGGTTAAATACACTTAGTAATTTTCATAGTAGTCTCCTTGAGACTCTATGCACCGCGTCCAATGTTGCTGCCACTCTCCATAACAGCGCTGGAAGTCTTCAACGGAGATACTGTTCAAGGTCCTTGTCACAATCACTTGGACGTTTTCGATGGTCCCAAAATGGTTTTGTTTCAGGTCAGATTTGATGCGAGGGAATAAAAAGAAGTCGGACGGGGTCAGGTCTGGACTGTAGGATGGTTGAGAAAGAAAAATTGGAATGTGTTCTTCGTAGCCAAAAACTCCTTCACCGTTAACGCGGTGTGGCACCACGACAACAAGCATTGTCGTAGTGAAGGATCTAGGCTGGATTTCTGGGCGGACACGATCCTTTTTCTCAAACAATCGAGTACTTGAACATAAAACGCATCAAATCTGACCTAAAAGAAAACCATTTTGGGACCATCGAAAACATCCAAGCGGCTGTGATGGTCTCAAAATGGTTTCCTTTACTCGATTGTTTGAGAAAAAGGACGCGCGCGTCCACTTGGTTTCAATAAAAGTATTTTTTCCAGAATTACTTTTGAAACAGACTCTGTATTCTATTCATTCCTATCCAATACAGACCTTTAAGAAGCGTCCTAAAGATGTCCCGAAGACGTTCCCAGGACATCCCTCGAATAAAGTATAATATACTGTATGTATACTTCAATTTTAAACTGATATCAATTAATAAAATTCACGGCGGCAAACGATATCTCTTTGTATTATAGTGACATGCTTACAATTATATCACATAAACATGATTGCTTGTTGAGAGAGAGCATGATCCATCATTTAAATGCTCAATATGAGCAGTTCAAAATTATTAATGAAAAAGCCCCACTTTACTCTATCTACACTGAGAAACATGTCTGGATAAATTAATTGAAGTTTTAAAAATAGGTTAAAAATAGAATTTAAAAGTAGAATTCGAATTTTCTGGTTGAATCTAGTCAGAATTCTAATTAAATAATTAGAATCTTCTGGTTTATTCTCAACCAGACATTTTTGTTAGTGAATAATTGACTTACATTTTTTATACATATTCATAAAATGTATGTGGTTTGATATTTTGAAACTAAACGGTTTTAATTGAGATAATCCTTCGGCTAAAACTGAAATGACAGGAGCGCGAGATTGCCAAAGTGCAAGGGAGGAATTTTCATTCACGGATTGTTCATTGGTCGTCGCAACAGCCGACTGGACGGTTGTTCGACACTTTTTTGGCAGAAAACGTAATATTCTGAGGTGGATGCGGGGAAATACGCTCGATTATAAGAAAAGGATATTTAGAAACGCATTTAACATCGCACAGATATTAGATATAAATTTAATATTTTTTAGATTATTATTATTATTATATATACTGCATTAGC
>NW_017304406.1:701856-702537 GCF_001594115.1 Trachymyrmex septentrionalis | reverse complement strand
AAAAAATGCAAATGCAATATATATAATAATAATAATAATCTAAAAAATATTAAATTTATATCTGTGCGATGTTAAATGCGTTTCTAAATATCCTTTTCTTAATAACATTGCTCAAAGACTTCAGAAACGCATTTTAACATCGCAATGATAATTATATTTATTTTGTATAAATCCGTATGTCCGAAAGTAGAATGCAAAACGTAACTCACATAGATCGCTGTACTTCGTGTTCCTATAAATTCTCGCAAATTATAATGGGCATGAGGCCACTTAGACCGACATACGACGACGGCCAACAGCTGTTTCGGTGTCGACGAGACGCGGCAGCCGGTAGCGCCTGTCCTCCTCGTGTGATCCTCCAGCTCTCTGTAACCCAGCCAGCGTCATGCACCAAATGTGCAAGTGCGGTGCGTCTCGTCGGTGACACCTGCTTACAGATGTTCTAGATACCGTAAAACGATGCCGTGGCTGCTTCCGAACGGTCCAATCAGCGCCGCATAATTCACGATCGTTCAGCACCTTTCCTAAATATGTAAAACTCTGTAGCTTTCTCGCTTGCCAACATATTACGTGAAAGGATGCATTCATAAAATATATCATTTTCTAATAATTCAATCTGATAATGTTTTGTTGAAATACTTCTATTTATATAAAGTAAATTTCTATTAATAAGAATATATT
>NW_017304406.1:696367-701756 GCF_001594115.1 Trachymyrmex septentrionalis | reverse complement strand
TCTCTACAATAAATCATACAATAAACATATATATATGTTTAAATCTTTTCTTAAATATTATTTAATTTCTTTTTTTTTAAACGTATTTCAACAATTTTTAATTATATCTATTAAAATATCTGTTGTTTAAATTATATAAAATGACGCAAATTTTTATATATTTTAAATAAATGGAAAAAAAGCTAATAGTAAAGAACTAAGGCTGAAGTTATGGCTGAAGATAGCTTGTACATAACTAAAGGTGGAACGATTAGACGACCATCTTTAGAGGCGCACCTGACAGGTAGACACGTTGGACAGGTAAATATACCTGGAATAAAAAGATGGCGGTAACAAAAATGGCGGAGTCATAAAACATAAGAGAATTGATCAATCAGAGTTTTTTATTTCATTGAAAGGAAAAATTTCGATGGATCAATTTTTTATGCTTTATGCATTATACCAAGATTTATGATCTTCGGCTTTAAATAATTATTATCATTTTTCAATTTGCTCAACTCAGAATAATAAGACATGATAAAAAGAGTTGTTTCTGATTGAAAAATAACTTTTTGTAATCATTTTTCAATCAGGAACGACTCATTTTATCGTAACTTATTGTTGTACTTAAGCATTTTTCGTTGAGGGGTTCACATACAATTGTTTCTCATGCTTATTCCCGATACGGAGGAAGAAGAAAGGTTACATAATATGTTCAATCGTTCGTATACAGCTAGAGAAACATCCTGAAAAAGCAACAATGAATCTTTCGTCAAGAGAGCTTTAGTGTCTCTGCTATGGGTCTACAGGGTTCCAGTAGCAAAAAGGAAAAATAAAGGGCACGCTTCCTTGGTACGTGGAAAAGTGTCGCGTGTCCCGCTGGCAATCCTCCTCAGATTCCGGGAGCCAGGATTATTTGCCGCCGGACAATCTGACCTCCGACCTGCGAAGGTTCGAAAATCCGGCGGAGTGAGGTTACTCAGAAGAAAAACTCCGATACGTCATTACTAGCTTTGTCCCTGGACCGCCGCTAGCCTACCTCTTCGAGGCGGAGCTTATTTGGTCCTGAAGAACAGTTGGCGAATCTTTGCGATGGTATCCGCGCCGTGATTTATGAGCATCGAGATCGTGTTCGAAGGGACGACAACGACTGGCGAATCCGATTCCAGCTTTATCTCAACACACAAAAGAAGATTTAGGCACTTATATGGTACAATGTCATTTCCCTTGATACTTAATCACGATAGTTCTCACAACTGGCCGGACATAAAAGATGCCATTTTGTGAAATATCGCAAAATGTTTAGTTTCTATTTCAGGTTTTTTCTTGTTTTTCGGAACGTTCCGCGATCATTAACAGCAAACCTTCTGCAAATTGCTGCAAGTTTTGTACTGTTGAGGACAACCACAATAGAATTTTGTCTACAAATTTTTCAATTTAGATCATATACCAGAATTTGACTTAAGTTAATAAATAATTAAAGATTTTCTGGTTTTTTTATAGTTTATATACAAGATTCAAAACTGAATTTCTTGCATCATATAAATCGCAGGCGGGGAGAGGCGAATAGAGAGCAAAGGGCTGAACCGTTATAAAAAAAAAGGGTTCGCCACACACAGAGCCATAACGTCTATTAAGAGCTGACATCTTCGATCTGTTAAGGCACAGGGCGGACAAAAAAGATCCCGCGGGATGTGCGCGATCCCGTCGCCATTTTGTTCGTGTCCGCGATGGCGGGAAGCTTAGAACACTTGAATTAACGCGTCTTCAAGGGGGTATAAGACTATACGTCACTGGTCAGGAGGTTCCGTGGGCCGCAATGCTTACGATCGTCAACTGTCGACAAAAAAAGGGCCTCACGGGCAGCCTCGTGGGCCCTTCCAGACTTCCTCAGCTGGAGGTCCCATTTGCATGAGTTTCTAAATTCCCTCCCCTTATCCTGGTGAATATCCATTACGAATTGTTTTTATAACCCACGTAACGTAAACTGACGTGACTGCAAGTTGCATAGAATTTTCCTGATTAATTCGAAAAATGTATTTATTATTTTATATAATTAAAATATTTGTTCTCTGAAATAAATATTCCATATTGATACATTTGTTATGTCAATTGTCTAATTTTTCACAATGTTTATTTGTGATATTTTTCTCGACTCAAAGAAAGTGATCGCGTGTTTATATTTAAATGTTTAAGCAAACAGATCCACGGTTTTGATCTGCCCCCTAGTTATTTCTTTTTAATTTGAATTTTCACTCAAAAAGCTGAATTATATTTCAAAAACAAAAGACACCTGTGAAGATTTAGGTTTAAAAGATGACATATATGTATACGCGTAATTTTATTGATTTTATTGTATTTTAAAACTACTGTTGTAATTCTATTCTTTTAAGCAGGTCACGTATTTCCGAGCTAAATCAACAAGGGAAAAATGAAAAAAGAAAACAGAGAAAGGCAACGGATTGTAAATATTATCTTTTGTATGTTCTTATATTTTCTATAAAATTTCTCGTGTAATTCGTTGGGTTTTTAATTTCAATATTTTTTTAACATTTTTTTCCTGAAGTGGCTTGAATATTTCAAAGTTTCTATGATCTGTGAGATTACGTTCAAAAAACTAATGCGATTTAAAATAACCACAGACAGATTGAAAGAAAAAACTACAGTTTAAACACTAAGTCGCAATTGAAATGGAAACGCAAAAAATGAAGTTAACCTCTCTGTTTCCATATAAACATATTTGCAAATATTTGTTTAGAAAAATATGTTCTGAAATATTAATATAAATGTGATTAAATAAGACAGTAAATTATTAAGATAATCAGTCTATTTAGCAAACAGAAGTTTATAGCATTTTCTCAAAGATTACAACTGTCAGTTTCTTTTAAAAAATCTACATCAGATAAATTTATGATGCTTTCCAGCAAGCGACACAGTGTGACACAATGATCATATCATATTCATTTAGCAAACAAGGATGTAATGATTCATTGTATTTCACTCTGTATTATCTACTGTATCTTATCTTTTGCTGGAAAGCACTCTTAATTTCATCTTCATTTTGTTGAATAAATTCAATTGAAATTCTCTTTCTATAAGGCCTCGCTATGTCTTTTTCTTGCGTGTAATAAGAAATTCGCTATAAAAAATGAGAAAAAGAGAATAGAAAATTGGATGCAAAATTTGATTCTCTATATTTAAACCAAATGACATTTTACAATTTTTTAATTATAGCGTTTAAGATATTAGTTAATTTTACGTTATTGTTGTTCGTAGAAAATTCAGTCGGTTCATTATTCTTTAGACAATCATTTTCACCCTGTTAATTATCTATGATTTAGAATTTCGGGAGGGTTCAACTCTATAATAGAAATCTTTTATACTCCTTGTAGAGTAGGCTCTAATGAAATGCGTAATTTTCAATTCCCATGCACCTTCAGGAGACGTCTGGCGAACACATGTCCGTCCGGATTTTATTTGATACGACAAAAACAAAGCATACACCCTGCACACGTCGTGTGACATTGGCGGTGGGACGACAGCGGAATCTAAACGTTGCTAATCTTCTAACGTGAAATAAGAAAGGCTTAAACTTTAGAATTAACCTTTTTAAGATTTTGAAAACAGAGGACTTCTTATGAATGAACCATTCCTCTTTTTAAAAAGAAAAATTGATGCCGACAGTCTAATTAAAATTTTTTAATATAAAATTATAAGAATGAAAAGAGAGAGAGAGAGAGAGAGAGAGAGAGAGATAATTAATTGATTGATTGATTGATTGATTGATTGATTGATTGATTGATTGATTAATTGATTGATTGAGCATTTATTGCAGTTCTAAGGGCGAGCCTTCTAAGAACTGTGCGTAAAGAAAATACAGTAAAAGTACAATAATAAGATTATAACTTTAACATACAAAGAAAAATAAAATAAAAAAAGAAAAAGTACAAAAATACAAAAATACTAATGGAAATGAAATAACTATAACAACAGTATCAAGAAGATGAGGTGAGTAATTGTTGAAATGAATTGTGATATTGCAATAGTGGAGATGAAGATAAATATGATACATACAGTAATGAAATAAAAATAAAAATAAACAATAAGTGAATAAAAAGATAAATAAAAATTGAATAGTTAAAAGTAAATTCCAGAAATATATAAAAAAGAAAAAAAAGAAAATAAAATACAAAAATTCTAATGAAGATGAAAAATGCAAACAGAAAACGCAGTCAAGACAGTGCTGAATGTGAATTAAGTTGATGTTCCAACATTCCCCACGATGTAGATGACAGAAGAGAGCTTGAAAGAGGAGAGGAACTCCGATTCTCTGATCCTAGGAAGAGAGTTTCAGGAAGCGGCATGAACAAAGAACTGCTAGTACGAAGACGTTCTGCAGATAGGAATAGTAAGATCAAGAAGAGAAGCACAAGAAGTAGTTCAAGGTTTCGGACAGAAATTTAATTTGTCAGCCAGGTAAAGAGGAGTTCCAGAATTAAGAATAAAATATAAAAAACAGCCAAACTATAACTTTCTTCTGTCATCCGCATTTAATCAACTCAATAAGCCATAGTAATGTGAGATATGATCGTCTATGCGGAGACTGAAAATGAAACCCACGCATGCATTTATCAATCCTGAACTTCTGCTGACCAGAGAGAGAAAGAGAGAGAGAGAGAGAGAGAGAGAGAGAGATTTTATTAAATTGAATAAGTAAATGCACGCAAGAATTTTCTTCAAGTATCATAATATACCGCAAAAGGAACTAATACAAAATAATGCAAATATACAATATAATGTAATTTAATATATTATTACACATTTGAATCAAAATAGTCAGCTGTATAAAAATTTTTTCGAATAAGTTCTATGTATGTAAATATTAATGTTAACATTAATTTTGGATAATATTTGAGTGAACGGAAGTGCGGAAAGACCGACAGGGCTTCATTTGGCTCTCGAAGTTTACCCTTTTCCACCGACTTCCTTCAGAATCGCAGCGTCAACCATTGCTTGTCACCGTCATCATCGTTTTCATATACGTTTATCGAGTCGAACACGCGGTTTCCCAAGAGAAAAGAGACCACCCTCGTCGTCCGCGACATAAATATCGCTCCGATTATTCGGCGATATTCGGGGCAGCCGTATAATATCGCGCGATACTCCGAAATCGTAAAATTTATCGAGTCCATGAAAAGATCGGAATAAGCTCTTTTGTAATAATGCAATCATGCTGTAATTTTCGATGATGTATATCTTCGCTTTTTCTTTCGCTTTTAAATTTATCTTAATTACGTGCTTACCATTTGCAGTACAAATATTTAGATACATTGCAGCTTCGCCGCTCTTCGTCTGACTTAAATTTTAGCATTAAACTTATTCAACATGATATAATATACATGATATAATG
>NW_017304406.1:674799-696267 GCF_001594115.1 Trachymyrmex septentrionalis | reverse complement strand
TTCAACATGATATAATATACTTATGTAATTGGAAAAAAGAATTATAATATGTTAATTACATTTACCCTTTTATACTATTGTATATCTATTTCACATGATATACGTAAATGCCATCTGTTTTAAATTAATATGTCGCTCGTATAATAATTATTTTTAATAATTTGACAATATAATAAAGATGTTAATTATACCTAACAATTAATTATCGCAACTGTTGTATTATTTAGAGACAGGAAAGAAGCCAAGAAGTTCATGTGTCAGATATTATTATATGTCTAATAATAATATTGAATAAATTTTTTAATAAGAGTTATTAATCAAAAGAGATTTAGAAGAAAAGATTATTAGAAGAAGTTTGATAAATACGAGCTCTTTCTAGGAATATATATCTCGTGTATATAACATGGTAACAACTGTCTTTGTGTGAGGAAGTAAGATATTAAGAAAAAAGTAAAGAGTTTAGTAGAGTTTAGAAAAATGATAATATATCAAAATGTCAAAGTTAAATTTGAAATACTATCGTGGATAAAATGTTCTATGAATAGAAGCTATATTATAACATAAAGGTAATGCACAATGATAAGAAAAAATTTTTATTATCTATATTCTAAAATTTTTATTATTTATATTCTAAAATTTTACTCTAGAGACATTCTTTGTCTTGCTTTGTCTGTAGATAAAAAAGTTTTGTTTTAGCACAGAAAAAAAATGCAAGTAATTATTAATTAGAAGCAAAGTTCTTTACGATGCAAAACAAAAATCAAACGTAAATAATATTATTATTATAAATTATAAATTATACAATTATTTAATTATTTAATAATTAATAATTATTTAACAGAAATTATACGTAATAATTAAGAAGCAATAAATGATAAATATATAAATAATAGAGTAACATCTGTGATTTAAAAAAATATGTGACTTTGATGTAATTATTTATAGCATTATTAACTTTTCAGTAAAGAAATTAATAAATTTTGTTGATGTATACTAACAACCTAAAAAAAAATTTGTCACATTCGAATACTGCAATCCCAATCGAATCGATGTCGATTCCATTATTATTTCTGACTGGGACGTTGCCTATTCACAAAACAAAAGAGTGAATTGAATTATTATTTGCAGATTACTTAAAGGGCTGCGTTTGGAAACTCACCCGGATGCCCCTCGTTGTTTAACACATAGATATAATAAGAATAAACCGAACATGAGGTTTAAAACGTGAAGACTAGGTAGCTAGAAAAGGATGAATAATGGATGACCGTACTTTCTCTTTTTGATGAAGAAAGAGTGGTAGGGGGAAGGAGGAGTAAGGTGTGGATTAGAGAGAATCTAGGGAGAGTGTAGGGCGGAGTGTTTCCTTAGGCAGTGCATTTATAATACATTTCCGCAAATGTGTGTGTGTGTGTGTGTGTACGTACATATAGCATACACACAAATACTAGTGCAATACAATATTAGTGTGTGCAGTATATTCCATGACGCTCCTACCATGGATCTGTTCTTTTTGGCTGAACTTTTGCACTAGTTCATCTTTCTTCCTCTTCTTTTCTCTTGGAGAGAAAAGGAAGAAAGATAAACTGGTGCAAAAGTTCAGCTAAAAAGAACAGGCCTCATGTCTCCTACTCACTTCAATGGTGCACTACAAGTGACGGATTCTGTTCCTAGATTCTCTCTGGTGTGAATTTTGCTGTCTATCTATTCTCTATCCTTTTTTACCTGATATAAAGGATCCTCTTCTTTCCCCCTGAAGAGAAAAGGAAAAATAATAAACTGGTCATGTCTAAGGATAGAGGGATACAAAGGCATTTAGAATAATTTGAACGCTGCCAAGCGTGATGATTAAAAACATATGTACGGTAGAATCAAATGGTACAAAATAATGGGACAAAATATGGACAAAAGATATTCTTTGAGCAAAAAGGAACTGAAAAAATAAATGTTCAACATGTGTTTACCAGATGGAAAAAATTGTCTAGAAAAATTTCTAAGTTGAACAGGTAGCGTTCCGTGAGCACATTAAAGAATTTTGCGAAGTTGTGAAGCTGCTTTTTCTGCTAAGAACACAGCATCATTGATAATTAATTTCTATCAAATTAAATCAATTATCAATGACTACATTCTTAGCAGAAAAAGCAGCTTTGCGATTCGCAAGATTCTTTAATTTAATCGTTTGTATGTTTAAATCCTAAGGAACAAAAGGCAAAATTAATTATATCAAAGAATTTTACAATAAAGTTTTAGTTAAGAATTTTATAATAAAGTTGTAAAGTTTCTTTTTCTACTGAACGCAGCTATTAGATGTGTTTTCTTTCAATAAATAAATAGGTAAACACGAAACTGTTTAACTTTTACTGTTAAATTACCTGTACTATTTAAGAAAGTCACTATGATTGAACGACTATTCCAATAACACATCTGTTGCTATTAAAGAATCCGCACGATCTCACCTGTCGGTGCAATGGCTGCAGCGGATTCCATTTCTTTTCAAATTGTTATCTTTAAACTGGAAATATTGCAGCCGATCTATTCCATTTATAAAAATATCTTATTTTATTACGCGCAATTATATTTTTAGCTTCTTCCTCTCTAAATTTTTTAAAATAATTGTCATAATTATTAATATTAATATCGCAAATATTAATACAAACATGTTATCGATATACATATATTTTCAAAATAGCATAAGATGATACAAGTGTGTCTAAATTACAATAGGAGTTAGAAAGTCGGTATGCGTTACAAATTTTTCTTTACGATTTAGGTAGACAACTTTGCGATCGAATCAATGGTTTTAAAAACATATGTTGAACATATGTATCTAATATATACTTACAAAATAAAAGAGAATAACCTTTGAACCATTGGAGCAAGATATTTTTTTGCATATTTCACTATTTACTGTTAGACACGCTTTTTAGAATTTACTTGGAATTATTTATGAGAACCCCGTTAAAAGTTACATTTAAATTGAAAAATCGATATTCTTTGGAGTGCCATTAAGCTGAAAAAAAATTCAAAAGCTTCTTACTGCTTTGACGAATTATAAGTGGCTTCTATCTGTAAAATATATAATTTTTTTTCTTCATTATTATTACCTTTAATCTATCCCTATTTAATGCATTAAATTACGAACGACAAGAATTTTATTTCCGCCCTCATTTATATGCCTTAGTCTTCGATAACGAAATATTTTTTCGAAAAGTCTAGTAAGTTATTAAGAACGAGGACTTTATTTTCGCTAAATGACATTACTATTAGCACGTATGCTTCCGCGAATGTTCATTCACCAATGTCGATCACCACCTCGCCACTCGCAGGTGATAATTCCGAATAAGGTGCTCCACGTGTTTGCGACTCTCAGCTGGTAAATCTAAATTCACTTGCGCGTATTCGTGAACCACGTGTTCCCACATATGTGAAACGTATGACACGAGTTACAGAGAACCATTTGGTCGAAAGAGGTGAAACTCTCAAGGCCGAATCTTGGAGCTTCGGTAGATGACCGAGAGATCTTCCAATGGAACTATACCAGTTAATAAAGTATATCCTCTCTCTATGGATAGTACCACTTTAAAGAGCCAGCATTTGTACCAATTCGCGGTATCATCTTATTATTTTTAATTAAATTAGTGTACACGCTGCAGTGTGGAACTTAAAGTGAAATAGTTATATGTTTCATATCTATTGATTGGCAAAAGCAAGGAGGAGAGTTCTAGTGCAGTTTAGTGCAGGAAGAAAAAACTAGACCTTTTGTTTTTAAATGTTCCAGTATAAAAGAAAGTGCCGACAGGGACGTTCGACTTGCAACATTGCACGACGGCGAGAGTGCATACAGACGTGCCGCTAAGTTAAAGTTGCGCGTTTAAAGTTGAGCGTCGGCACGCGCAATTAAGACCACGTTAATATCGTCAAACGGTGCGTGTCCGGAGCGGTATCGCGCGCACGTGCGTACGGAACGCGACCGCGAAGAAGATCGGCGAAGGTCAGGGGATTTCCCTGCACAGCAGAACAAGTCGCGATAACGTCGCAAAAGAACCTTGAATGAATCGTCAAGTTTAATAATCGTTTTAATGACTTTTCTGCTTATGTCCATTTCAATGTAGATTAACTTTAATCTCGGTTCTCTTTATTCGGACGATTGAAATCCATTTTAAGCAAAGTTTAAAATATATCTTAATTATGAATGTATAATTATATTATCGTATGTATTGTACATAATTTACAGCATAAATTTACGATCAATTCTTAAATACCTTTATTGCATACTCTAATCGTTAGAACTAAAAAAGATAAAAAGTCAATTAAGTCAAAATTAAAGTTAATCTGTGTTGGTAGAAATGGACACATTAGAGATGTTCGACGAGCAATCAAGTGAATCAAGAGACCATCAGAGATGATAAAAATCGTGTTAAAGGTGATAAGATGCTGAATAATTAGAAAAATTTAAAAGGTATGCCAAAATTAGTTATGTGGTCGACTAAATAAATTTTTATGAAACTTTTAAACGGATAATACTACTACTTATAGAATATAATACTGGAAAGGATTTTATGTAGAGATTACTAGAACGATACGGTGATACAAGTGGAAGTATGATTCACGAGTATGATTCTATGATTCAGTAAAACGTTTAATGAAGGCTTTATGAAAATCTATTTAGTTGAGACCATTTTGGATCAATTTTGATATACCTAATCTAATTTACTCATAATTTTATTTTATAGAAATAACATACAATATTAGAAAAAACATTTTTTGAATAGAAGCATCAGACGTTAAAGAACGTAACGATATAAGCAAGCAAATTATATTGTTCCTGGACTAATATAGGAAGAACAAATGAGGAGAAAGCTTACAAAAAATATACTCTCTCGCGCCAAAAAGCCTCCAGGATTTTTGCTTTTGATCGCCGGGTATTATTTTGGTATTTGACCGTGTTATTTATCGGCCTGTCCATTGGCGATCCGATTCGTGGTTGGATCGTTGCCAAAATGGCAGCTTACGGCTTTCCGTCGGTTGTATTACGATTCCTAGAAGCGCGATCCGACGAGCGACGAATATTCATCCGCTAATACCGTCACGATACCGACGATTGAGTCGTTCAAGGCTCGCCATTAGTTCGAAGAAACAAATCGGCCGGCTCGCCAAAATCTACTGACTGTCAAAACTTTGTTTTCGCTACCTAATCATCTTTTAAGCGCGTTGTAAATAATCGTATAAAATAAAGAATAAGAATTAATTTCTTAGAATTGAATAAGCGAAAATATTAAAATTACAATATTTTTTTCATTAATATTAAAATTACAATATTTTTTTACTTACGTGATTTCTTTTGCTGTTTAAAATAAAATTCAGGACAAAATTCAATTCATAATCCTTTATATCTAATAATTGCGCAAAAATAAAAATTTTACAACCCTTAAACACCTCACTACAGGAACAACATAATTTACTTGCTTATATACCGTTACGTTCTTTAACGTTTGATATTTCTATTAAAAACATTTTTGTTATAATATGTTTCTATAAAAGTTTATGAGCAAATTGGATTAGATATATACCTTCTTTAACTTTTATAGAAATAGAAATAACGTAAAAATTCAAATTGCTTGTAAAAGCATTGAAAACAAAAAGTCGAGTATGCCATAAAGGCATTTAAAAATTGATCGTAAATTTGTGCTGTAAATTATGTACATACGATAATATAATTATACATTCATAATTAAGATATTTTAAACTTTGCTTAAAATGGATTTCAATCGACCGAATCGATCGAGACCAAAGACTGGCCAACAAAGACGTGACCCCGTTTCTCCCCCGAAGCCTCCCTCGCGACTAAATATTCCCTAGGCGTGGCACGACGTCGAACGAAATGCTAAATCACGAATGTAGCGAGAGGAAGCAAGGCGGAGGCTCACGAGAAAGTTAGAGAAACGTCGAAATTTATATAGACACCCTCTAAAGAGCTTTCGTCCGTCACAACAAACACGTCGCGGCGCATCCAACGCGGCTATCTATCACTCGCGCTTCCGAATAAGTGAGCCGCATTAATTTACATCGCGAAGCCGTCGATACCAATTCAGCCAGCGAAAAGAACATCAGTCTAAACTCTATAAATGGTTCACTGTGGATTTAGATTCGTATTCATAGATCGATCCGCGATTAATCTTTATTTCAGACGAATCAAGTTAGAATCAAAGTTTGAACAATTAAATTGGATTTATTTAATTATATACTGAGGTAATATTTTTCGTAATAAATAATTATTTACAGGTTTTAAGATACTTATCAAAGTCAGATTATTAATATCTTTTTAATTTCGAAGATGCTTGTGATCATACTATTAAATTGATTGTCAATTTAATTTGTGATATTATTACTCCTAGTTCTGTTAGAAATTGCGTTTTAAGACTGAAAATTAAATTCGGCACGTAGTTTGCAGGACTAGATATACATAAATATTCAGATTCACATTGAATTACTTAAGCACTAAAAATACAGCTTGGTCATTTAGGACCTTTATTTCCTATTTGTTGTAGATTTATTTAATTATGATTTGAGGATTTTTTGAAATAAAAGATTAATTTAAACCTAATTAAAATTGAATTCTCAAGTTGACTATAAATACGGCGGTCGATATATGCAGAATAGAACAAGAAAAATTCTGCCGAAGCAAGGCAACGTCTCTCCGGAACAAGTTCTCGCGATTCGCATCTTTGGCTGCGTCGGAGGAAATATTTTTAAAAAAGCCGTTCTACTCTCGACTTCTTTTACCCGCTTCACTCTCTGCTTCCTTAGTTAGGAATGTACTTTTTAGGCTGCGAGGGTTCCACCTATTTTTGGCTGCGTCGTAATTCTGATCGCTGATTTTTCATCCTCGCTCCGGCTTCCGAGTTGCAAGAGCTTGAAAAATGTCGATACATCACATCCCCCGATGTAACATTGCGTCCTGATTATTTTTGGCCGACGAAATATATTACTTTTATATTTAGGTAAATATATTCACTATTCAATGATCTTATATTAAATCTTTCAAATATTTTATACACACACATATACATACATATATGAATACAGGATATCTGAAATAACGCTCTAATTATACAGTGCTATTTCTAATAAAAAACTGAAAAGTCCTGTACCATTTTGCAATTTTCGCAATAGTTAATTTCTAAAGATTGTGAAATAAATGGATAAAATCGGTGTAATTTTATGATATCTTTCAGTGTTCCTTGTGAAATATTTTGAAGATGTTTCTTAAAGAATTTTTAAGCCTATTCTACAATGTGTTTTTTGTTTCCCGTTTCTTGCTTTTTGTTATTTTTTCTTGTCTTTTTGCTTCTTATCCAGTTTTTTGTCTTATATTGACCGAGATAAAAATTAACGAATTTCGAAAGAAATAAGAAATACGTAGCAAGAAATACAATTGTCGATAAAACGGTTATAAAGAAGAAAAAAGTAAAAGGTAAAAAAGCAAGAAACTGGAAACAAAAAGTACATTGTAGAATAAGCTTTAAAAATATCTTAAAGTTATCTTATACATCGATTTTAGATATTTTGCTCATTGGATAACCAAAAAAACATTGCGAAAATTGTAAAATAGCAGAGAACTTTTCGACTCAGTTTTTTATTAGGAATAGCACTATATGATTAGTGAGCGTAATTTCAGATATACACTCTGTATATTATATATCTCAAATATCTTATATAAACGCATATATATATAATACATAATATCAAATATATTTTTAGAAAAAAAAAATATATTTTTTTAAATATCTATTTTATAGTTTTTTGGCTTCTAAGAATCAATCCCAAAATGACTATAGTTACAATTATATCATAATGAATTGACCATTTGCAATTAAAATATTTACTTGTATGAATTTATTCAATAATATTTATCAGTATATCATTTATGTAAATAAATATGTGCAAATAAACGCTGCGATTGCGAGAATGAAAAAGTGATAAGAAGTAATTTTATCAAACTTTGTAATTTATTTATTGTTATATTTATTGTTTACTGTAAGTAAATATTTACTTAGTACTATTTAAAGAAATATGTATTTAAGACTTGTGCAAGACTATATTTCCGCCAGTAAGCCAATTGGCCAATTACAGTCAAGAACAATATATAATAAGGCAATAAGCAAATAAAAATGTTTGTTTACTGCATATGATTTCCCGGTATCTAACTAATTTAATCAGTAATTCATATTTGTTCACCTAAAAGTGATTTCATTTTTCTTCATTCTTTTTTCTTAGATTTCCTCGTGTGTTTATTACGTATATCATTTCGCGTTTTTTATATAAACTTTCTATCACATTTTTTTTACGCATCTCATTTGCATTCCTTAAAAAATACACATATACGTTCTGCTTATCCGGATTTCACACGCGCACGGAAGTCTTTCCTGTCATTTTCTCGTATCCCTTCCTCTACAATCTGACCATTCAATTTTCCCGAAAATGCTTGCTGCTTATGATTTCCCGGTGTCTAACTAATTTAATCAGTAATTCGTATTTACTCATCGAAAAGTGATTTCATTTTTCTTCATTCTTTTTTCTTAGATTTCCTCGTGTGTTTATTACGTATATCATTTCGCATTTTTTATATAAACTTTCTATCATATTTTTTTTACGCATCTCATTTGCATTCCTTAAAAAATACACATATACGTTCTGCTTATCCGGATTTCACACGCGCACGGAAGTCTTTCGTGTCATTTTCTCGTATCCCTTCCTCTACAATCTGACCATTCAATTTTCCCGAAAATGCTTGCTGCTTATGATTTCCCGGTGTCTAACTAATTTAATCAGTAATTCGTATTTACTCATCGAAAAGTGATTTCATTTTTCTTCATTCTTTTTTCTTAGATTTCCTCGTGTGTTTATTACGTATATCATTTCGCATTTTTTATATAAACTTTCTATCATATTTTTTTTACGCATCTCATTTGCATTCCTTAAAAAATACACATATACGTTCTGCTTATCCGGATTTCACACGCGCACGGAAGTCTTTCGTGTCATTTTCTCGTATCCCTTCCTCTACAATCTGACCATTCAATTTTCCCGAAAATGCTTGCTGCTTATGATTTCCCGGTGTCTAACTAATTTAATCAGTAATTCGTATTTACTCATCGAAAAGTGATTTCATTTTTCTTCATTCTTTTTTCTTAGATTTCCTCGTGTGTTTATTACGTATATCATTTCGCATTTTTTATATAAACTTTCTATCACATTTTTTTTACGCATCTTATTTGCATTCCTAAAAAAATACGTATACGTTTCCCCAAAATTACTACTCAGTCATCATCTTTCTTATGCGGATCTCACACGCGCATGGAAGTCTTCCCGTTCCGTTTCATTTTCTCATATCCCTTCCTCCACAATCTGACCTATCTATTTTCTCGACTTCGTCCTCCCCTTCTCCGTGGGTGGAGACAAAGTGATAGTCGGGGACCAGTCATACTCGCCGCTGAAGGCGTTCCTTCCGCGTGACACGAAGAGCGATCGCACTGGTGGCTCTCTTCTTCAGACGAGTAGTAACATTCAGAGAAGATGTGAGCGAGAAAGAGTGAGGAGGAAAGAAAAAAAGAAGGAGGGGAGAAAGACGCTGCTGTACTGTCGACGTGACTGGCGACATACGCGTACGAGGATCGTACGTCTTCGGGAGGATTTTCTTCTCCGCCGAACTTGGCCGATTCTTGCGCGGTCGGAGATTTTGTTCAAGTGATTCCTGTTCGCGCGCGCGGATTGCTTGATTGAATCGACAAATCGAGCGATCGATCGCGTTGGATCGCGCAAATCATTCGCGGTGTCAATACATGCGTCGCGCCGATACGTGGCTCGCGCGTATTGGCGTTTACTGAACAGTGGATGGGTGTCAACTCCGCGCCTCGTATCTGGCAGCAGATTGGGAATTACAAGCATTTCGAAGCCTCAGTTCGCGCGCGGATCTTCAACGGCGCCCAATGCATTGATAAAACGAACGGAGGTATGCGCGGTGCGGCGACGGTACCGCAACCGCCGCCGGTGCCGACACCGGTATCCCAGTGCGTGACAGCACAGCCGGGTTACTATATTTTGCACGGCAATGGCATCCAGGGTGGCAACGACGGCACCTGTGTCATCGGCACGGTGCCGCACGGCGGCGGCGGCAGTCCCAATTCCGGCAATTCCTCGGTGATGCGATATGGTCGTTTCACGCCACCCGCATCGCATCTGATGGACTTGAGTGGTCCACCGGATCATCAGCAACAACAGCAGCATCATCATGCTCTACCGACTGTTTATCATCATCACCAGATCCCGGCAGAATACACCGAATTGACCCATATGATGTTCAAGAATCCAGACGAAACGCGGTATCATCATCATCACCATCCTCATCATCCCCAGGATCATCATTCGGATAGTAAAATCGTGCGGGACTTTCAGCTAGAGTTTGACCGTCCGCTCCACTCAACGGACAACTCGTCCGAATTTCTATCGGATTACAGTAGGGACCACGAGCAACAGAGTCTGTGTCTGACACCGTCTTCGCAGAGCGTGTACTCACCCAGTGGCGCTGACGAGATGGGTGCCCCAAGTTCAGTTCAATCGGTACAGGGCCAGGCGGGATCTTACCATCATATGGACGTTACGGAGTACAAATCGGACGCGATCGAGGAAGGGATGGTCGATCATGTCGCGAGATACGGCTGTGAACAGACCGCAGAGCTCGACCACGTGACCGAGCCGTCTTCATCGACGACGGCGAAGGGCTACGGGGATAGAGAGAGTGGCATCAGGACGGCTGTCAGAAGAAAGAGGCGGCATAGCGGCAACAATAACAGCAACAGCAGCAACGGTTGTTGCAACAGTAACGAGTCCGACAGCGAGGCCACGACAGCCTCGTCGACACGGACGAAAGTGCGTCGCAAGAACGACCAGGAGATTCAGAATCAAAGGGCGATGGCCAATGTCCGTGAACGTCAGCGAACGCAAAGCTTGAACGAGGCGTTCTCCGCACTTAGGAAGATTATACCGACTCTACCGAGTGACAAGCTTAGCAAGATTCAAACGCTCAAGCTCGCCGCTAGGTACATCGACTTTTTGTTCCACGTGCTCAAGACCAACACCGATAACGCGGCCGAGTGCGGCGAGATCGCAGGTAATTTCGATGAGTGTAGTGGATAACACGTAGGTGGTGACATGAGGACGCGTGTATAGATACTTCAAGGTGTAAATCCGCTCAAGGATTAAACGGTGTACAAGTCGATACAGAAGATTTGAAGGAAATGCCCGAGACGTGTTCATTCTCTCGCTTCAAAACACGCTATGTTTTGATTTATTTCCGATCGTGTTTGCAAACATAAATGTCGCTATCTACGAAGCAAAACGGTTTTAGTGTTAGTTTCTTCTTTTTCCCAGTCAGAAATGATTAATCGAATCAACGTTGATTGAGTAGAGCTATCGACGACGATTCGACTAATTATTTCTAGTTATATCCACGCAACATATTTTTTCGACGAACATCTTGAGAAAATTACTAACATTCTAAGATATTTTTTAGAAAATTGTGTTGTGTGAATATATATTCCTCCAGCACAATCTCGAAATTTTCGATCAGTTTACACCCTGGACCGTTGAAAGAAACATCATAAATTTTTTTGGTTCCGGTTTACATAAAAGTCTGAAAAAATTCTTGTGCACTTGTGAAATCTTTAACAAATAAGTTTTTAAATGAAAACTGGACTACATTTTATTTATTTTTTACATATTGAAATCTGATTAAGACTTTTGAGAAAATATGATGTTAACTATGCCTTGTAAAAACTTATTGTTAAAGTTTCACAAGTGTACAAGAATTTTTTTAAATTTATATCTGTATATGTATATATTGTATTAGTGATCTTTTTCACGTATATCTAAATACACATGTATCTCTGATATACGTTCAAAATCATGATCTCTAATATATGTATAATATATGTATAATTTATATAAAGAGGAATGGGTTTCGTGTGATTTAGTTTCTGAATACATTTATAATTGTAAAAAAAGATATGACTTTTGCATTTACAATATTTTTTACAGCTAGATCTACGTTCGAATTGTGTATATACTTTTTAATGATTGCGTTCATCAATAGAAAAAGCAGTTCTGCTATTGTAATATTCCTTAATACGAGTGATTCCTGCCTTTGATTTCTTATGGATCTAAGTGTATAAATCACAGTGAAGAATTTTGCAACAGTTGTTAAGCTTTCTTCGCTGAACGTAACCAATACTTTCATCAATCTTTATTCTACTTCGCTACATAGAACGAAAATATGTGCGTAATGTTTGAAATAAATGTAATGGGAGAGAGGCGTATGAAGATGAAAGATTAGGAAATCATTTGGTGCGTATTAAGACATTGGATTATGTTTTATTCTTTTAGTACATGAAAAAAATGATTTTTGCTGGAGTACATAAAAATTTAGTTAGATGCAGATCTGAAAATAACTTCGTTGGACTATCAAAATAATTATGAAGAACACTCAGGCATAATGAAAAATGCTACAAAAAATTTTGATTAGCTATGCTAGCAATCATTTTGAGCGTCCAACAATTATTTTGATAGTCTCAAAAAAATTAAAACAAAATTGTTTTCAGATCTGTATCTAACTAAATTTTTACACACAAAAATATTATCATTTTATTGCTAAGAAAAGTGATTACTCAATTTACTTTATTCTTTTTACATAACGGTTATTTTAACAAAGAATCCTTTTTTATAATAAAATATTCTTATCACAAATTTTATTGAAAAACGTATTATTATGTAAAACAAAAATTTATTTTTTTTTTAAAGAATATAAAATTAATCAAAGTAGTAATTTTATATAATAAACAAATCGAATTTGCTTTAATTCAATTATCTTGATTGAAATATTAAACTCACTAGGATTTAGAATACCTATATTTTGAATAAATTTGATACTTACGATGAACCTATGATAAATTTATGGATATATAAACTTTTGAAATATTTGAACCAAGTAGGTATTACTTGCGTACAGTATATATATTTTTCTATCTGTAAATATTCCAGCAATACTGTTCTTTCCATGTAGATATCTTGCTGTCTTGTACAAAAAATATGCTACGGAGCTACGCTACCGATTGCACGTTGTCACGTTGTTTAGAAAGACGCTCGAGGATTGTCTCCGTCGGCACCTTCTTCGTAGGGTGGTAGGTACGTGTTTATAGCGGCTCGGGTGGCTCCTAGTTAATTAAACAGACTGCAGTCTCGAAGGATTTTTTCTCGTAATTTACACGAGATTGGAACGACGAGCTCGCGACGAGCACTCACGCCGTCGTTGCTAAAGTGCCTCACTGAAGGAGCTTGCTCTCATGTATTACGCGCGTACGCGATTCACTGTTCTCATAATATTTATGGACCAGCGAGGATTAAATTCCTCGTACGGGCCGCCTGATTTTTAACGTTCGGAATAACAAACAAACGCGACATTTAACGGCTCTCCTACCGTCACTCGAAATTGTGGATACTCGAATCATCGCTCGGGACAACGTTCTATGATGACATTAACAACTCGGAAGCATAAACACGTGAAATATATGTTTCAGCAATAAAAAGTGTAATAAATCATAATAATTTATTAAAACCTGTTAATCTCTATAGAGACATCTTTCTCTTACGACGGGATTATGATGAGATTTTGATCTTAAATCGAATAATATCATATAGTAATAATATTTTCATTTCTAGTAATATTATTCTTGATTTAATTTACTCCTTATTCTTTTTCTTAAAACTAGAAAAATATTTAAAGTAAGTTAAACCAAACTTAAAGTTAATTTATAACAGTAGTAGAAATGGGCATAAATCTATTATTTTTCTTCCTTTTTTTAGTAATAATGATTTGTATTACTAACCACGTACACACACACACACACACACACACACACATTCTGAATATAATTAAGGTGTAAAAAAGTAAGTTAATGCCCGCGTTTCCATCAAATGTAGATTAAATTTAATCTCAATTTAACTTACTTTTTATTTTTTTCCTATTTTTATAGGATACTGGTCGTAAGTCCAAAAATTCATAAATTGAAGTAATTGATTAAGTAAAGGGATATTTTTGTATAAATTACAATAGTCTTAAGTATAAAGCATCCTCAAAAATTGACGTAAACGCTCCATCTAATAAAAAAGGAATCAATTATAATTTGTATTAAACCGATGATTAATACTACTACTTCGGTTCTATTTGTGATTGAGTTTCAAAACTGAAAAAGATTTACAGAATATTGGATATGTATATAAACTCTAAAATATTGAAGCACTAAAATCCGCTTTTTGATCGAAAATAAACTTATTTCTCATAATTAAATTAAAAAACAGTTTTATTGAAAAATAATATTTATTTTTATAATAATTTTAAAATTTTATTATCTTTCTTTTAGCTTTTATTAGCGCCAATATCTTTTTGAAGGAATACACTGAAGAAATAAATTGAAGATATCTCAGTGTATTTCTTTCAAAAGGGTATTGATGCTAATAAAAGCTAAAAGAAAGATCAAATTTTAATAAAATTTCTAATAAAATTTTTAAATGATTATAAAAATGATTATAAAAATTATTATAAAAATATGCTTTATATTCAAATAGGCAAGACTGTATAATTACAGATAATATTTATTTTTATAATCATTTTTATAATCGTTTTAAAATTTTATTAAAATTTTATTATGTTTGAGTGTGAAGCATATGTTTTACACTCAAATAGTCAAGGCTGTATAATTACAGATGAGCGAAGTAGAAATCGATTCGAAATAAATCGTCGCGAACGACGGCATCTCAAATGAATGGCTGAATGGTTGAAACTTTATCTGGACATCGTAGTACACAAATCTTTCCCGGTTCGTCCTTATCTCAGCCGAGCGACGTAAACCACCCGGTGCACGCCGAATAGCGGGCACGCACTTGTAACTCGGCGTGACTAACGATACCCAGGCTTAACGGCTTGGTGCCGATTGGCTCGTCGTTCCCGGTTCCCGCGACACGAATTTTGCGAGACGGAAATGTATATATATATATATACTCCGCAATTTCTTTTATTCGGTCTCTTCTCCTCGAAGTTGTCTTCTTTCGCGATATAGCCGCTTCCCTTTTATTTTGTAGCGCTGGCATTATATGCAGACAGAATTATCGTAACGATCCCCTTCGGCCTCTTCTTTCCCTTCGATTTCTTTCGTCTGCTCTTCTTCTCAGTCCTCACTTTTATATCTCTTTGAAATAAAACTTTGCCGAAAGAATAATGTGAATCTTCCCAGAAACGAAATAAATATTGAAGAAATATAAAAAAGATAAAATTTTGTTATATTTATAATATGAAAGTCGAAACTGCTGGATAAACAGAAAAGTTTCCCTATCATGAAACAAATAAGTAACATTTAATAATATAAGCTTTCTTTCATTTTTTTTCCGACCTTCTAAGTGAAAAAAATTCGATGTGTCAGATTGCAATTATATTAAATGATGATTATATTCTTTTAATCCTCTTAAAGAAGAGGATGCTATATGATTGTTTGTTCAATAAGGAGAGACGAAAAATATCTGTTTCAGTAGAGAAGGGCGACCGGAGTACGATTTTGGCTACGAAGGAGATCGCGGCGTCGCCGAGTAATTACATGGCACATGAGAGACTGTCGTACGCGTTTAGCGTCTGGAGAATGGAAGGCGATTGGACGAACTCTAATACGTAGGCTATAGACTATAAGGCTAGGATAATTACGAATAAAAATTTAGTAAGGTAAGATAATGGCGAGAAACTGGGAATATTCTTGAATCTAATTTGAGAATATTTTGTTCCTCTTGAGAGAAAGGATGTATACTCCATACCTGTGCTTGCGAACACACGCGCACACACAATTAAATATAGGATGTTCTAGAAATTGTAATACAACAAGGAGATGATCCTTCTGTAAAAGTAAGTCGAAAAAATAGAGTAAACGCCACAAAATGTGCTAGGATTCACTAAATCTGACCACATTGTTATTTTTATGATTACGTTCCTTCATTTGCTGTTAGCATTGGAAACAAAAGTTCGTAACGCTACGAACTTTAAAATTCAAGCAACTTAAAAATGAAGGAAATTTAAATTAAGAAAAAAGAGTCGGCGACATGATTTTGTTTAAGAAAAATCTATGGTTATCTCGAATGGAATTCAAATATGGATTATCAGAAACAAGAGGCACTTACTAAATCAATGACGTCAATCATCTTCTTCACCAAAAAGTCAATGATATTTAATTGCTTTTCATTTACACTGATTCTCACTTGTGACGTCATAACTCAGTTGAATGCGCGTTTCTTTTGCATTTTGACAAATGAGATTTAACTGAGTTTTTGTCTATAATCTGCACAAGATCGTGATCGTGCTTTAGTGATTCTTGTAAACTCACTTTAAAAGTGAGATTCGAAGCTGTATTGTTATGTGATAATTTTTTACCAAAATAAGCAGATCATGAAATCATTAATCTGAGTATGAAATACTCAACTCACTTTAGATTTAATTTCACTTGTGTGCAAATGGAAAGCAACTATTTAATGAAGTATGAATGATAAGATGGAATATATTTTAAAGCTTAAAATCTGAACTTTTAAAAAGTCACTATTATTTTTTAGTTTCTGTGAGTTTGGTAATTTTTGCATATAGAAAACTACAAGTTAAACAAGGTGGAAAATTTTCTTCTCACCCTGTCACGTGTCCAAAACAATCTTGCACAAATTTTTAACGTTTTAATGTGGAAACTTAAAGTTTCCTTTACAAAATTGTTTTTTATATTCCTAAGATTTTCTTTGTTGTTATCGCGGATTAAATAAAAGGAGCATTTTGGCTTTAACTGCTCACAACTCCGTTAAAAATTATCGCGCGTACCACAATTAAAAAAACAGATTTTTAAAGCTGAAATTTTACTTTAATATAATTACGAATTAAATATTATTTAATATAATTGTCAATTATATTATATAATTGCCAATTAAAAAAAAAATATGTAGACATAATACAAATGAAATAACGCTATGAACTTTTTGTTCATGACTTAACTGTACTGAAAATCTGCAGTATACATTACGTGCATTATAGATTTTCATCAGTAAATATAGTGAATATCAAAATACAGTCTATATGTTAGTCTGGATTTGGTATATTTGAATAAGTTACGAGAATATTTCATTAATTAAAAAATTATTGAAAATATCTCTCGATAAGAAAAAAATTTTTTGTTTATATTTTCGATTCGTTTTGAAGAGATAAAGAAAACTTCCATTCTACAATTTCCGGAACATCTTGTATATTTTTTTAAGTTCATTGTCTCTTGTCAGAGACGTGGTGACCTCTTCTGCCACTGATATGTAAATGATATAAAAATATTAATTGTTAATATAAAAATTGTGTGCGTATGTGTAGATATGTATATATTAGTTATAAATTTATGTTTTTATGCCAAAGCATGTTGAACACATTACAAGTAAATTATTTTTACTAATGAATTTTTACCAATGAATTTTTATCCAAGAATTTTTACCAAAGAACTTTTATCAAAGAAAAATGATATATTGAATATTGGAATATTTAGTAATCTAATTGTAAGATATTTTTATTATGCATGGAATTACTGAAAAATTTTAAATAAAGATTTCACAGCCGCGAGAAAATATACGAAATGAATTCTTTATATAGAAAGTGTTTATAATAAAATATTTACATCGTCGGTGTATTGTTTATAGATATCTTCTACTCACTCTTATAGCTACATGGTACACGAACGATTCAATCGTGTCATTAAAAGTAATGGAATAAAGTGCACTAAAGTGCATGATTCAATTGCTTTTTACGACTAACAATAAGTAGCAATGCTAATAAAAAAAGTTTCTTCGTCGGAAATCCATATTGCAAATAAATTTCTGGCGTTATAACATTCACTAACATCGACGACTTTATCTCGTATTCTGTAACTTTTAATGACAGTAACGATATCATTATAATAGATCCGTTCACTTTGCTTCAAATCTCAAAAAATGTCTTTATTTAAAATGAGATAAATATTCGGACATTAAAGGCAGAGAAGATGCTAAGTGAAAAGTGCAAGCAACGTGAAAGAGCTATTGTCACTGCAAAGGTTTTATACATATGATAAAAAAGCTATGCAATGACGATATAATAACGATATCGTTACTATCATAGACAAATTAAGACTTAAGACAGAACAGTGGTCTTATAATTTCGCTACCTACATAATTAGTGAACGGTTGAGTTCGTGTAACTTTTATGAAAGTATTAGAACAAGAGTAACAATCAATATTTTATTTTACGAGATAAAATAAAAAAAAAGTTAAACATTTTTTTTAAAAGTAATAAAAATTTACGAGAAATTTTATAGTTTTTTATTTTGTCTTTTTTAACTATTTTAATTATTTTAAGATATAAAATGTAAATATCTCATAAAATATTCATTTTTTACGACCTAATTGGATGCTTATTTACGTACAGAATAATAAGATAAATTAGGTGATGTAAACAAAACACATAATTGTTTTAAAAAATGTATATAGATACATAAATTTCAAATATATCTGTATAAAGATATTACAAAAGGAAAAATGAATTTACAAGATACTTTATATTTTCCTTTCTGTGAAACTGTGAAACTTTTATTCAAAATATTTTCACGTTTATTCCACGCATAATAAAGATATCTATCTATTTTAAATCATCAAAATCCAATGAGCCACTCGGTATCAAATACCGCGTACGATTAAAATGTCCCTGCAGCATTACACTCCCAGACTCTCGCTTAGTTTCTTTTTACGGGATCCATTATTTTCAGAATGAAGCTCTAATACGAAGCACGGTAGATCCGAGGCACTCTGTGATTCCTGTGTGAATTGAAAGCAACTTGAGAAACAGATGAAACTCGAACGCTCGCTCGTTAATCCATTTCGCTGTACAGCTTGATTTAAAGAAAAGAAATTGATCCGCGCCAAGGGTGCGATTCGAAGAACAGGAGAGCCAACTCTCGACGGTATGATCTCGCACACGGTGGATTATTGTCCCGCGGATTTTGGTCTTGCGACCTGCGCGCGAGGTAATAACACGCGCGGCGCATCTCTTTTCGGCGCGGCCTTTGAAACCCAATTCACGACGGTTAATTCTGTCCCGGCTGATTCCCGGCGACGCGGCATCGCTCGCTCGCGGTAGCGTAGGCCAATAATTCACGTCTTCTCGTCGGACTATTAACAGTGCGACAACTCGGACGCCGATACGGCCGACGGCGGCGGCCGCAAAAGCACGCGCTTATTAGCCCACGCCATGCGTTACGCATCTGCATCAATCAGCGAAATTACATCTTGTAATCTCCCCTCCCCACCTTCTGTTTTTTTTTCTCCTCTTTGGAATATTCGATAATCTCCAACTGCTATTAAGCTGTGATCAGACTAAAGATTGAGATTGAGATTAGATCGCTGCGAATTTATGTATACAAAAAGTGACTATAATATATGTGTGATTGGTTTTCCGTGTAAAAATAATACACTATCTTTTGCATTAAAAAATTGATTTACATATTTTAAACGTATAATAATAGTGTCATTTTTATACGGAGAGTTGACCATACGTATATCTGCAGTCACTTTTTACACACTTGGATTTGCAATGATTGGAATTTAACTAATCGGAAGGAAGAAACTAATCTCAAATTTAGTGACTTTTGCTTTGATTGCTTTGATAAATTCCAATCCAACTTCAATTTCTAGTTTAATCGCGGCTTCAAGCCTATTTTACAATTGCGTAAGTATAATAAGTGGTTGTGTAAGTGGTTGTAGTTATAAGAATTGATCAATCACAATCGAATATTCTTCTCATATTCGGCTGTGATTGGTGAATTCTTACTACGCTTACGCAATTGTAGTATAGGCTTGACGCAAGCCAAAGTAACTTGGGCCAAATTTCTTTTCCCGAATCCGCAGAGCGAAGCCGTCAATTTTGCTCTCGGAACAATTTTGTTCTCGACGATGGACCAGTCGATCATCGTCGGGATTCCCCCGCGTCCATTTTCCATTTTGACTACCTCTCGAGAGCGCGTTGCAGCCCGTTAACGGCGGATTTACGAGCGTTTACCCGGTCTGTCCAAACAATCTCTGCGCGGCGATTTATCGAGTCTCATAGCGCTCTCGCCGCGAATTTTCGCCGATAAACCGTCTCGAATAAACCCCACGACTGAACGCCGCGAGTACCTCTCGTTTTATTCGGACGTAAAACATTTTAAATTATATTCCAATAATCCGGGGCGAAGTGCAACTACTTCCAATGCATAAGTTCCCGAAAATCTTCAGGCTTTATCGACGTCTTTATCTTATGATGAAAATACTTTGAACGGATATATCTCCTTAAATAAAAAGAGGTGGACATTTAACGAATAATTGCCACACTGAGAAAAAAATGTTTATTCGACTAAATTAATTTAGTTTCTCTTTATATTTCTTTTGTTGGAGAAATGTATGTATTTAAGTCAAATATAATATAATATGTTCGACTTAAATACATACATTGTTCATTGAAAGGAAGAATTGAATTCATTGAAAGGAAGAAAATAAATTAAAAATTTAGTGGAACAATTTTTTTGGTCAGTACATGTTGTGCTCGTCTATGAGATGCCAATCGCACATCCACGGCGGATTTAATAATCGCTGGACCGTTCCCTAAAGAAATAGGAAAGAAGAATTAACGAGCATTTTCGGCGCCCATCGGTCGGGCACAATATTATTTTTTTCTCTCGAGATGACAGTCGGGGCTCCCTAGTCGTGTAACGCATATAAAACAACCGCGGCGTGACTCGCGCGGCCGCACCGTGAATATTCCGAATGGCGTTAGTTATTTTAAACCGGTCAAAGCAAACTTTCGGCCGCGTTTTAAACCGCTTAACGAAGACGCGCCGCATCGAAGAGTCGTTCTCTTTTCTTCCCCCGCGCTCCCTCGAGCCTTATCGCGACAGTGAATCTTCACGAAAAAAAAAAAAATCTTGCGACCGAGAGGCAGAGAAAGAGGCGCGCGATTTCGGTCGAGCGGATCTCACATAAACGAGACTTCCGTCGCGTTAAAAAACGCATTTTTCTAATTATCGTAACGTTTCCGAGTTAACAATATATTGTTACGTTGATAGAAAAGTGACATATAATATTTCAAAATTGGTACGACTTTTTACATTTTTTAAATTCTGAATTTATGCAAAATTGTAATTAGGACAGTGAATGTACCTATCTTCATTTTCTTCCTGTATTATACTTTTAATTGTATATATTCAATTAGATGCAGTCTTTAAAATCATATTTATCATCAGTTTTTCAAATTTGAACATTGCATCTAATATTAATTTTTTACTTTCAATTATATGTATT
>NW_017304406.1:669004-674699 GCF_001594115.1 Trachymyrmex septentrionalis | reverse complement strand
TATATATATGTGTGTGTGTGTGTGTAATTATATGCATTTTTAAAAATTACGTTGAGTTTTCCAAATTCGGTCAACTAATATTAATTTTTTATTTTCAATTGTATGCATTTAATTATATAATATGTCTCCTTTAAAATTGTGTCATAAATTTTTTTAAATTCCAACATTGCAACCTAATTTTTTATGTGTATCATTTTTCTGTCAATGACGATATTTGCGAAACAGCTTTAAAAATATGTTAATGTAAGGAAACAGTACGGTTATGAGGTGATCGCGAAATATATTACGGGCGAAGAAATATCACGAGTTCGCCAAATTATCATTAATATTGTTATCTCATTCGCGTACCTCTTCCGCGTCTCCCTTTTCTCTCTGCGTTCCACGATTAACTGAGATCTAGCGGACGCTAGTCCGAAGTTCGCGCGATTAGCACCGGCCGGGTCTCTTCGCTATTCCGCTAACGTTAATTGGCCCGGTAAAAACATTTATCTATGTTTCGGCCGGCGACAGTCCTGAGAGAATCTCGACAGGTCTAACCGCGGCGCTACTCTCCTCCGTGCCTTACTTTTTATTCGTCGCGCAACGTCCCGGTGCCGACCATAAATCTCTTTGAATTCAATTAGCCAAGACACATCCGAGACGTTCGGCGATTCCCTTCGCCTCTCCGGCAGGGTCTTTTCGGGCACCCCCGTTCGATGACGCTCCTCGCAGAGCTGCAAAAACAAACCTGATGCGTCCGTTCTCGTCGACGGGGACGAACGTCGCCCGAATTAAGGCCGGAATTGACCGTTAAAAATCCGTCTTGCAGTCGTTGAATAATCCGTATATCCGGAATTATAATTTACTGATTTATTTAGCAGATTACTCCACATTCGAGAGGTCGGAACTTTGCAGCTTTAATAAACAAAATGTTGAGAGGCTGAGAGAGACTTTCGATCTTAATTTTCTGAGAGAGCGTCCACTCGAGAGCCTGCCAACTCGATCAAGCTCGACAATTTTTCGAACGTTTCCCTGATGGTTCCCTCGGGACGGTCCCGGATTCTCCGACTGCATCCTATGTATCCGTGACGTGGCGGCGGCAAAAGAAAATCGACGAGAATGACCATGACAGCTGCTTCACTTCGCGGGAGCCTTAGACAACGAGCCGTGCAGCATGGATCCAAGGACGATCCGAAAGAGCTCTCTCTCAAACACCGTTTCTCTCGCGTTGGTATATCATTGCTGGTATCCCCAAAAATAATTTTCACGAGCGAGCGAGCGAGCGAACGAGCGAAGACTCATCTGTCAGGGCGCTGACAAAATGTTCACCATGTATCTACAAAACAATGTTTTGAAGATCCAATCGTCGAGGATGTGATCACCGCACCGGCGATTGCAAAGATTTTCAATTTTCCGCGGGAATAATTTCAGACGTGTCTTGTATTTTTTTTTTTATATATTTTTTTATATATGAATATAATTACTCAAAAGGAAGAAAAGGATAATTTTAAGTTTAAAGAAACTTATCGCTATTGTGTTTAACTGCCTCGAGGCAGTCTAGCTTTCAGGTAATAATTTCGTGTATTATTATTAGTACGAGAAAGATGTCGTTTAAAAGGAAGAAGGGATAATTTGAAGAAACTGCTTATATAGATTTAATTATATCGAGAAAAGGCTCCGCGCGTAGCTTCCAGACAACGGTTCCATGTACTTGTATTAGTAATGGATTACTGCTGATTGTATCAATGTAACTGTCTTTCTCTGAGGAAAGGCTATCATTCGGGTAACAGTCTTGTGTAACTTTGTCAAACGAATTAGAGATTTGTACAAATCAGCCATTTTGTTATTTCTCGAGATTTTCCTCAGCTCTACCATGGTTTTCGTTTGCCGAATCTCCGTTTAATACGAAACGGAATACGTGTTGAAATACAACAAGCGTGATAAAGTGAAAAATATGATATATAGATCACATCTCTTATCTGCGTAAGCGACAAGATTCGGAGAGTAGCAGCGTGACTCCGTTTCTCGAAAGTCTCGCAAAATGACCGCCGTGACTGATTTGTACAAAAACCGTATTCAATCGCTCGATGAAGATGCACAAAATTATTACTTATAGTATATGTTTTTAAATAAAAATATAAATGTAACACAGAGCTATAATTTACGACTTTACGAGAAAGGAAGGAAGGAAGGAAGGAAGCGATCCCGCCTGGCTCGTTCGTATTACGCAGCTCTTTGCTGTAATATAGAGATATACATTTATTTGCGTTGCGACGTTACATAAGCAGTTACATTTATTTTCGTTGCAAGATAAGAATGCTGTGAATTCACGTAGGCTCTCTTCTACGGTTCAGTTCGAACGTATGCTTTCTTGCGATTCATGGAACTGACACCACGTGGCCGGATAAATGCAATAATTTATTCATCCTGTGGTATATCGACGCGAACCGGCGAGTGCTGTGTGTCACGCATTATCACGATTGATGCGAAAGGTTCGTCGTTTCTCTCTCAAGAAATTCTCGCATCAGGTAAAATTTGAAGATCGGAAACTTTTTGAATCGGAGATTGAACAAATTCTCTCTAAGTGAAAAAAAAAAAGAAACCTGAGATCTTGTTTCGATTTTGCGAATGCATTTTTAATTGAGAAGCACGATGAACCTCCCGCGCCAAATGTAATATACATCTTTCCCTGCTTCTGTATATACGCGTTACATACCATGTAACACGATCGTAGATAAGCGCTTTGTAAATAATCTTGCGATTTTTAACGAAGACTTTAAGCGAGACGACATCTCACTATCCATTCCCTTGACTCGATGCTACTTGTATTTTGCTTATTTATCCGAGCGACTTTCTCGCTCGCGCATTTTTAATGTACAATATTTTTATACTGTTGCGATTATTGCAGAAATATAGAAAGAAATTATAAGGAACTAAGCGACAACAACAAATAATAAAGGAACAGTGAATAAGTATGTACATATGTATTTCTATGTTTTTCAAATAACTACTTTAACCTACTTTTTTATCTTATACAGGACATTCTAAAGGGGATTAATTACGGATTACATAATAATTTCTTGATAGAGTATTGATATAAATTCGTTTATTTTTCAACGGTTTTTCCTTAAATGGCGAATCAAAATACACGATAAAAATTTCGAGTTATATTTTAAATATTAAAAATGTCTGTAAGCTTAAAAGTCTTTTGAATGTTTAAAAAAATTTTTTCTTGACTTAATACATTTTGCTTTATTACATTTTGATCTGCATAAGTAATATTAATAATATTACTTTTAGCTCTTTATAATCACACTTGAGAATTTTATGTTATTACACAGGGGGCAAAATGGGCGCAACATTTTGATTGATTGTCATATTTACAGCTTTTTTTTTAGGGTTCCTGCAAATGAGCGACTTCGTCGCGCCACAATCGAAAACGCCAATACATACGAAGCTACGGAGAAAAGTCGCGAATATGTTCGCTTTTCTGTAACATCACAAAATATACTTAGTTCCGTATGAATGGGTCGACGTTTTCGATTGTGACGCTATGACAAATTCGCTCATCTTAGTGTTCCTATAATAATAGGAATATTTATTATAGGAACACTAGCTCGTCTGTAAGAGCCCTTAATGATACATTAAAAAACAAAGTCATAAAAATATAAAATGTTTTATTTCATTATTACTTTTCATATTTAATATATTTTAATGGCTTATTAATTTCATCGTACTATTAGATAGTAAAGTTAAAAGATTTACATTCAATTTTATCGTTTTTACTTCTAAATAAAAAATAAGAATGAATATTGAATACTATTATTTGTAAACTGGGCTCATAAACTTAGACCAGAAAGTAAAAATAAGCGTGATTGCAAGTGTAAAGACATTGCGAATATTAAGACATTTAATAATTATCATAAAATATTGTTACGCTAAAAAATTCATTCTTTTTGAAAACATTTAATGTTAAAAAAGATAAGTTAATAAAAAAAAAGAAAAGACAAGATCGGTTGTTATAATAAGGGATACATATCTCTAATTAAATAAATAAGACAGTCTTTTGAAAGTATATCTTATTAATTAAAATGTGTTTCTTTTTCGTTAATTATATTACAATTATTATTATACATATTACAATTATTATTATACACATATTACAATTATTATTATACATATCAATTTTCGAACAAATAGAAATACAATATTCGGAGCATATTTCAGTTACATTAATTTTATAATAACATTAAAATATATTATTAAATTTGTACATTGATATAAAGAAAATTCGAATCTTTAACGATACTCTATTAATTCATAAGCAATTCAAATGAAACACAGTCTGTCTTTATAAGAAAGATGCCTTAATTATTATATTGCTTTACACTGTTAAAAATGTCATACAATTTTTTAATTTTTATTTACTTCATTTTTAAATTACATAAATTAAATTTAATTTTATGACATTAAATTAAAAATGTATCTGCAAATATTTGTATACATGAAATTTAGTGTACTTTTCATAAAATTTTACTTACATAAAATTTTAATAAACGAAGTTTAATACATTTTTCATTAAATTTTATGTAGATTTACATGAAATTTAATGATAAACAATATAAATCAATATAACAAATTGTATAATTATATACATATTGTGTTTTATTTGTATAAACAGATATATTTTGGATATAATTATATATAATGTAAGTAAACATTAAATTTAAATTACTTATAACTTCATTTTTATTGATTTTATATTTTTAATGTATTTGTTTGAAATTTGCATCCATTACTTGTAATGGAAATTTCTGTTTTTTTAACAGTGTACAATGCATTACAATGCAAAGTGAGCAAAATTATTTGTCATGTGCGCCTATTTATTTATACATTTTATTATCAAAATCAAAATCATTAATAGTTATTACTGATGTTACAAATACGGTTTCCAGAGTTGGTGTTGAGTTATAGATCCTTGTTCATTGCGATTGGACCTATAGGAACATACAATGTATTTAAAAAATTGGATAAATATTGATGTAACAACGACAAGATCATATTGTGTGTGGACACATATATATTATTTTATTATTCAATCAAAACTAGGGGAATCTTCACCTTTCTTTTTTCTATTCATGTTTCTTAAAAAAAAAGGAATGTCCAAGCTTACTGCTGTTATTTAGATTTCATAATAATTGCGCAATTATTCAATAACATATATTAATCATTAAATATCGATTACATATATAGAGTGTCGTATTTTAAGTGCCAAGTAGACAAATAAGACTCGAAAAATATAAAGATGTAGAAAAATGTTTTAGACCAAAGTTCTATAGTTTGAAATGCGACAAGTAATTATAAAATCAATTTTCAATAAAATAGTTTTATTATTCTTATATATACAATGATTATAACAATTTTTTAAATAAAATTTTATAATTTTTTTTACATACATAATATTTCTATCATTATCCTGCATATAAAAATATTACAATAAAGGTCAAGAAATCAGTTATTTACAGGTTATCGTATACACCTGATTTTGACATAAAATATGAAACATCTCGTTAACTATTAATCTTTGATAAACGAATTTTAATACTTAATACATAGAATAACGAGATCAATCAATTAATGTAAAAAAAAATACACAGTTGCTGTTCAAAAACAATATAAATCAATATAGCAAATTGTATAATTATATACATATTGT
>NW_017304406.1:665935-668621 GCF_001594115.1 Trachymyrmex septentrionalis | reverse complement strand
TTAATTTTTCAATATATTAATAACTTAAAAAAAAATAAAATATTAACATTTTTACAATATAATACTTGACTGATGCATCATTCTATATACATTATATTATTTTACTTATATATATTATAGTTGTATATACAGTTATAGGTATATATACAGTTTTTTCTGTATACATTATATTATATTATTTTAACGTTAGTCCCTTCTTGAAATTTTGAAACGTCCATCCATTTGTAACGTGCAGACATTGACAGTTAATTAATCTTTCGAGAGCTTTTTTATCATAGAACTTTGAGTCACGAATTTTTATATTAGTAACATTTAATTAATACATTAAATTAGTAGCACATACCTCTGTTGATCTATTTGATATCCAAGTGCTTGCCAGTCTGTACTGTCATTAGGAGAACTTACACCCGAAACATTGTAAGCAAGAAATTGTACTATGCCATCCTTGTTATTTCCTTCAGAACTTGATATATATTCGTTAGTTAATATTAATATTATTTAATTTAGTCAGAAATATAATCAAATCATATTTGTTAAATGTTTGACTCAAAATTATAAAGTCTATATAATTAATCATTAAATGTTCACTTTTGTTGCCTTAATTGTTTATACTAATACTTCTAGAAGAATAAAATATATTGATGTTAGTATTATTTACCTCTGTTGATCCTCTTGATTTCCAAATATTTGTCGAGATGTACTTTCACGATGATAACTTGTAGCCAAATTTTCTGCTGTTGCGGATTGTTGCATCATTCTGTATACATTATTACCTACAGTTCCTACATTAAATCTTAAATATTCATTTACATAATATTGATATTGAGATTTTAAGTCATTTATTCCTGTGTTGCTATAAAATGCTAACAGTATAATTGCTATAATTATTGCAGCTTACAGTTAAATATTTCATATCGATTGCGAAACGTTGAAGTAAATTAAATAATATACTACATTTGTAATATATTAAAAGTATACATAATATATTAATAACTTAAGAAAAAAAAATTAATATTTTTATTACGGTTACCTTTGTTGATTTTTATTTCGAGGAGCTTGCCTATTTATGTCATGATGGGAACTTGTGCCTGTTTTTTCGGGTATAGATTGTTGTCTCATTCTGTTCACGTTATTATCTTCAAGTTGATACTTTGAATTACATACATATTTTTTAAAACAAATGTGATATCTTAAGACATCTTTTCCGTAAAGTAGGTTTATTTTAAGATTGCAACGTTTGCAATGTGCATTAAATTCTTCATCGATTTCAAAATATTGCAATAGAGACTTATCCACAATTTCTTTTCGTACAGTATCTTTCATTTCTTGACTATGGTTTTGCAGATGCTGCCTTAGACATGGTATATATGCTTGACAATAGAAACTGCCACAAAATTTACATTTTACTTTGTATAAGCCTATTTTGTCGAAATATCGCCATATCAAGTCATTGTCGTTTTCCCATTTTAAGCGATCTTCTTCATTCCATATGTTGTGCAAATGGTATAAATGTCTCTTTGCTATTGCTATTGTCCTTTTAATTTTACCATATTGTATCTTATAAGTTTGATCACAACTATATATATTGCACTTTATAAAAGAATTGTCTAATTTAAGAAAATATTTCCACACCCAATTTTTGTTTAATCTTTCTTGAGATGCCATTATATCCATATAGAGTCGCGATATGTTACTAAATATGAAATAGCGATTAAGCTAAAGGAAATTCAGAGAAACTGTTTAAGAAAGGTCAATGAGAAGAAAGAGAGAGAGAGAGAGAGAGAGAGAGAGAGAGAGAGCAAAACATGAAATTTTTCAAAGTGTAAACATTATTGTATTGATTGAATTTTTCAGTTAAAAGGCATGAAGTTTCGTTTCTGCTTATTCGATTTAAATTGTTAAACATTTAAATTAAAATTAATATTATTTATTTATATTAAAGGGGAGATAGGGTGAAAGTTTCGCGTGGAAAGTTATATTCCTTGAATTCGTCCACTTCATACCTCTCTCCCTGTCTAAAGTTATCTGACTCTTCATGTAAAGCAGGGAAATAATTATTAAAACTTGAAATACGAAGCGCCTTACCGGTCCGAGTGTTAAGATGTAGAACTACTATATAATATACACTCATTTAAATTGAATTAATTTTCAGAAATAATTCAATTTAAATGAATGTATAGTATATAGTAATTCAACATCTTAACACTCGGACCGGTACGGCGCTTCGTATTTCAAGTTTTAATACGATCTCGTTTTCAATCATATTGTAAATAATTATTAATTTTGACTGTTAATAAGTTTTTAAAGAATAACGATCGACGGCTAAAACCTTCAATATTTACCGAAAATGATGTTGAGACTCAAGAAAAGTAAAATTTAAACATTATTCCAATCACATTATGTTTCTGAATTGTATTTTAAAAGTTTGCAATTCTATTAAGTAAAGTATTTCTATAAGTTTATAATAAGAGCTTTAAGATTTCTATATACAAACGAGCTACTTTGTAGCGCTGCAATCGAAAACGCTCCGTAGGAACTCTTAAAAACACAAAAATCACTGAACATACTTTAAGCATTGTAGAATATAGAAATGCAGTGGCTTTTTAAAGTTTTTATTTTTAACATATTTAAAAAAAATCGCAAAGGCTGACGTCCAAGGAACTTTTATGCGGTTGAAAGTTCAAAA
>NW_017304406.1:649015-665835 GCF_001594115.1 Trachymyrmex septentrionalis | reverse complement strand
AAAATTATATATACATATAAAAGTCCTGTTTTAAAAAAAAGAGAATTATAAGTATATTTAGAATATAAAGTATCTTTTTGGGGTTCCCTGAATCTTACGTGACCACGAAGGGTTAAAAGTTCAAATATTTCAAATATATTTTAGATATTAAAATATTTTTAAGAGAGTCATCTTAGTTATTTAGAATTTTCAGATTTTTCGGGATTTCTAAGAATTTCCGACTTCATAACATTTGAAGATTTCATTATATGAAAACTTGAAAAAATCGAGCAACTATCGAACTGCCCATAAAATTATATAATTTAAAAGTTTTTTATTATCAATCTTTTATTATTATGTATTTAAATCATCACTTACAGGAAACAAGAATTAGGGAATAAAACTGATCTAAAAAGCGATGTTTAAAGCGACATTAATGCGGAGATTTGAGGTGACGCAGGAAATTATTGATCTTCAGCTATCACGGTTTATTGTGGCGAGTAAAATAGACGATTACGCGAGGACTTAACGCGACAGCAAATCTCTCGCCTTGAGCACTCGTGATGTCAGACGTGCGTAACGAGCGCATCTCGCGAAACGTATAAGTGCCGGCGGTATCGTAAATCAAGGAAGGGGAGGTCCAGCGATTGTGGGAAAGGAGATGCGTCCGCGAATTTACGTGCGAATGAGACGAAGACGAGTGAGCGAGGGGGACAAGAGGAAGAGCTGATAAATAATTTACCAAACGCCGCCTGGCGACGCCGGCGGCCCTAATGGATTATAGACATGCCAGTGCAAATATTATTGCAAGCTAACGGAATCGTACAGTGACGCCCAGCGCGGTGCCATTGGTCCATCCGTGTCATCTCGATACGCCCGCGTCGCCTGCTCCAATCGGAATGGGATGCTAGGCTCCTCTCGTCACTGTATCCTCGGATCCAGAGATGCCCGAAGCGCGAGAATGTTGAATTACCAAGCAATTTTGTAATCGTTACTCGTGTTCACCACTGCTCTTCTTGTGCTTCTATCGCATTCCAAATCTATCGTAAATTGAATTGTTTTCAGATTTATCTTTTATCTCAATTTGACTAATTTTCATTCTTACTGAAGGAACCTTTCTATTAAACAGTAACATAACATCAATAATATAATTTCACATTTAACAGTTTAATTGTTATGAATTGTTATGTTACATTTATCGTTGAGTGTGAAATTATAATATTATGTTATTGTTAATTAATTGGTATTTATTAAATTAAGAGAAAAATTGAAAAATCTTTTCAATTCTTCTTTTAATTCTTAAATATTTTAAAATTTTTATATCTTTTATATTGAAAGATAATCAGATCGGTTCTAAATAATCGGCGGAGGAAGATTCAGGAGACAAACAAAATCTAAATATTTTGCGGTGAAATATTTTATCGCCGAATGTAGCATCATTAATTAAGGCCGATATTCAAAGTCAGTTCTTATTTCAAGATCGTCTTAAGTAATGATCTAAGATATTAATACTGATTTCTGATTGATTTGTGACATCTTAAGACTATCTTAAAATCCGACTATAAACATCGGTCTAAGTGTACTTATGTGAATATTCTCAAACAAATTACTTCTGTTGTTTCTTCATTAAAGCTAATTTAATTTCCTTAATCTCCTTAATCTAATTTGCGTTGATCAAAATTATTTAGTATGACTTATTTCATTGTCTTTAATGAACGGATCTTCGTCCCTTCTGGCACAAAGGGCAACTAGGATTATTGCTGCAGTATAAGGCTCCACGTATGCGTCTGCGTTTTGTACCGACCGTCATCCGACCTACAACGGCTTGTATACGCAATGGCAAGGTACAAAAAACAGCAGCGTACGTAACGCGATGACATTAAACATCAGAACTCGTAAAAGCGGCTCACTCTGGTATAATCGGCGTCTGGAGCCGCTGGAAGGATTTCCATCGACCTCACGCATTCGTAAATAAAGCGTCATTGGGTGCGCGGTGGGTCCGCTCTATGTTTAGTTTAGGCGGTTTCTCAGATTTCCAGGATCACCATGAAAAAAGAAAATGCATGAGAGAGAGAGAGAGAGAGAGAGAGAAAAGGTCAGGCTTTCCATTCGAATCACTCCACGCTCGTAGTTCCAATCCGATTCCCGTTGTCTTGATAAGAAAAGAAATCGCGATAAGTGTCTTATTTCTGAATCATAATATTAACAATGAAAAAAAAAAAGTAGCATTAACTTCACTTTTCATAATTTTAATAATCTATTTTTTTTCTTATTCTGAGCTTTTTGCAAGCTAATAATAAATCTGATTCTTCGAAAGTTTTTGAAAAAACTGCATTTATCATAAACTTTATTTATTTATTTATTTTTTTATGTATATACAATATTTTGATGGGGCATTTTTAAATAAAGTTTAATTGGTCGACTATCAATTTGGAGTAAAAATAAAAAATCAGGTTACATATATAATTTGTTTCCTATGTATTATAATATTGTAATATAAATTCATGTAGCTGCAACGGATAGACGTTCGACGGGAGAAGAGAATGGCGGCCGAAGGTGTTACGGGCGACGTCGCCGGCATAAACATCTGTTCCCTGTCTTTTCCTCCTGAATCACCACGATTTCTGTCACTCCTTTCGTTTTCTCCGGGATGATGAATCGCCTGTCGTTAGTGGCTGCCACGCGGTTGCGTGCATTCCCCTTGCATACGTTCCTCAGTATGTATACGTATTTATATCTGAATAGAACTGAATTCTCTCGATAGCGCGCATTATTCAGTTTTATCGCCGGTAATAAACCTAAATTCTATGGCTGAATTCTCTTTCTCTTTTCTACGATGGATCAGGTGATTAGGTACTTGGAGAATCATTGTGCTAATTCCAGTACAAGTTCGCGATGAACGTGGATTGAGAGACATTGCCGCGGATGGAAATAGAAAGGTGAAAAATTTCTCTGCGGAAAGCTGATGCTTGTGTTTTAAGCGAATTATCCTCTAAAGTTTCTTTATTAAAAAAATAAAAAATATATTATACATAATGTTCTATGATATATATAGGATTCGTACAGAGCATAATGATATATACATGTAATGTGTATAAAATATAAAATAGAATAAATGAATATATAACTATTAGTTTTATCATTGCTCCAAAAAAATTAGAGTCCAATAATTTCAACCAAATGTTTAGGTAATATGATCAAACATAATTTTACCTTTATAAATATTTATTATTTGTATTTATCGTTGGTAATATCATTTCCTAATATTTACTAAATATTTGTGTGAATGTAAAATTATGTTTAATTATATTACTTGAACACAACACATTTGGTTGAAATTATTTTACTCAACATTTGGTAGCTATAATCAGACATTTTTTCCAGTGTAGTGTTGACAAAAATCTAAGATCATTATCGTGCTGTTATGTTTTTCTCCATGATATTTAAATATATCATGTAGAAAATGTCATATACTTAATATACTTTTACATGATACATAATTTTTTTGTTAATATCTTTGGGAAAAAGAAAATAAGATATCTTGTGCCATTCCTTTTAGCAATATGACATGATATATTAGTTGTTTAAATAGATATTTTCACCCGAATACGTGTCCGGCGAATTTGTAATTCATAAGTAATAAATTTAGATCTCAGTAAATACCAACTAATATGTAGTAACATAACTGTGTTAATTAAAATTTCCTACTCAAAAATATACAACTCTTGCGATACAACATGTGTTATATTACAGTTATTTTGTTGAATGGAAAATTATATAACATATATGTTACTATTAGTTAATTGGCGCAATATTTGCTGGGGATATAAATAAAACTCGTTTGGCATAAAAAGTTATTACTCATTTTATATACGAGATTAAGTGCACAATGTCTCGTAAAAATTTATAATTGTTATTTATTTTTCTGGACTAATTGTCTCGTTTTTCAAGACGCGACAAGGCGCGGCTTGTTAAATTGACAAATCAGGTCGCGCCAGCCCTTAGTCATGATAAATCATTGCCGCGGTACAAGCAATTTTTACTGTGACGTTCCACTCCGTTCTCCCGAAACTCGAAAAAGTATCAGCACCGCGATATGGACACGACGCGGCCGCTGGCAGCTCATTAAGCCGCGTAATGAGGTCGTCCCTACAGTTAATTATCCCGGAGACGGTTTTCAATGGTCGTGTTCCCGTTCCCTTCTCTCTCTCTCTCTCTCTCTCTCTCTTTCTCCTTTTTTTTTCTTTCCTGTTGAAATCGCATCTTGTCCCACCCACTGGGGACCGAGAGCGTAAAATGATTCCACGAACCATTCCGACCCGATTGACGACACCCTAAATCACCCTCGCGGGAGAGTCCTCATTTTCCTTGTTTCCGGTATCAAACGGACGCTACGGCCGAACTGGAAGTCGTCAGGTTATCGATAGCGATTTTAGCAGAGATGTAAATTTGGTAAACACTTCGAGACGCATGCACTTTGATTCGACAAGATTCTGTCGGCTGCAAATTAATCCTCTACCAGCAATGTTGCACTGAGAAGAAAGTTTGGTAGTAGCTACTAAATATATTGAGTGAAATAATTTTAATTAAGTATTTTAGTTAATGTAAATAATTTTATTTTTCTAAATATTTAGTAATTATGATCAAACACTTGCTTATATTATATTATATGTTTTTGATACTTATTTCTAAATATTTAAAAGTAAAATTTTTTTTGTTATATTAACCGGACATTTGATTGAAATTATTTCACTCAACATTTGGTAGCTATTACCAGACTTTTTTTTCAGTGTAAACTTTAAGAATGTTTGGGTTTACAAAACGTTGTTAAAACTATACAAATTTCATAAATTATTCTATTACGCCTGAATATCTGTGTATAAAATTTGAGTACAATTCTCTTATTGGTTTAAAAGTTAATTAATTTTTTTGTTAGTCTTGATTTTTTTTTTTTTACGTAAAATCGCACTTTGTAATATTTATTTGATTGGAAAATAGCATTAAGAATTAAATCAAATTTTAAACATATATTGATAAAAAAGTAATAAATATTCGTGCAAAAGTTTATTTGGATTAATTTATTCATTTAAAAGTTATTGATCTAAAATTGCAGGAAAATATAATCATTTATCTACATAAAATCATTATAAGTCAAATTATTTGTTTTGTATTTGCAATTTTTTTTTTCAGATTTTTATGCAATCCATAGCAATGTAAAAATTTGTACTAAAGTTTAAAAACACAGGTTGTGAACGAAGGATGAAAATTTCAAATCACTAACAGAGAATTAATTTTACGAAACGACAAAAACGTCGAGAAGTTTGATACGAGCGGAGTATTTCGGTATTTTTCTTAATTAATTTCTCCTATAAAACATATATGTTTTATACTGGAAATCACTTCGAAGAGCGCATTCTATTTTGAGATACATAAATTTACAGGGAAAATGCGATAACCGTCGCATCTGTCTCCCTTAGTTCAATAACTTCGGCTGTCCATTTTCTCAACTGTGGAAACGACCGCCAAAAGCGATCTTAATAAACGCGTATCACAGATATACATATGTTATACGTGTCCAATATCCTGCCGCGGACATGTGCATCTTATTTACGCAGGATTCGAAGCGAAACCGAGAGTGTCCTGGCGCCTCTGTCAATGATTTACACGTCAAGGGGGCGGACGCGTTACTGACGCGGAAGGGTGTTCCAGCTGAGAGTAGAGATTACAGATGCGACTTCTCGATGGTGAAGCGGCTGGCCGACTTCCTTGTTATTATGCGGTCGAATAAATTGCTGTTTGCTTCTTTTGCGGGATGTTTTCACGGATTAAAGCGGATCATACGGACGCGACGATGGGATACAAAATAACATCACGTTCGCGACATGTGCCGGCCGGTTCACCGCTGGCGTAAGAAAGATGAATCGGCTGCCAGATAAAAGCGGAGCTGAGCGTCGACAGATATTAAAACGGGGTATTAAGATATAATAAAATTTAATCAATAAATTAATAATATAAATAATATAAATATGTGATTATATCTAAAAATTATATTTTAGAAAATATTTAAATAATTTAATAATTAAATGTTTAATAAAATATTTAAAAATTATAAGATAATAAACACATAAAAATTAAAGATGCGTGATCTATACACTGAAAACATAAATTTAATTAAAAAAATATTTGTTTAAGTTCTAAGTAAATATTCGCTAGATGTAAACGTATATTTATTTGATACCAAAACCATTAATTTAACTATTTTTTTTGTTGAGTAAATATTTATTTGTTACAAGTAAATATTTACTTAGTAACTTAATTACTTATTGTTCCAAGAAGTACGTATCAAGATTTAGTAAATTCTTTTACAGTAAAAAGAGTATCTAAGAAAAATTATTTGAAAAGTTATTGCGCTGCATCACACTCAATTTAAAACAATTGCCTCATATTTCTAAGATATTAGAACCGTGAAGTTTACTAATAAAGTTTGACACGAAACGTATATAGATAAATCGCGGGGAAGACGTAGGCAGTTTAAACGGAAGCTAAAACGAAAAGTTAACATACACAGTCAGGGAAGGGACTCTGAAAGAGTTAATAAACAGTCACTAACGCGGAGAGGAGCGTCGTGAAAGCCTCGGATTTATCTGCGGCCCGGTGTAAGGAGGCATAAACACGATATTCGACAAGATCGTGCGGGCTCGGTTCACAGGACGTATCCTTCCTCCCGAGCGCACCCGGACAACGAGGCATTCAGCGTTGGGATTCTAACAGTTTACCGGAACGGTAAACCACGAGAGAATGCTCGCTGTCTCTTCATTCGTATTCCGACGATAAGTCGTAGACGAGCTTCCTCTCGTTTGCGAAATTTCTTTGTAACAGGAGTCTCTTTGAGCGGCAAACCGCAACTAATCGGTGCGTTCAGGCAATTTTACTTTCGGAATTGTATGTCTTCGTCGATTAATAATAGACTCGTTTGTTAGTTGCAAAAAAAATCAACTTGCTCTGAAACTGATACCACTTGTCTAAAATTTCAACGCTTAATCCACATCTTTGCGCAATTCTCTGAAATGTATTGCATACAGTTTCTAATTACGATATGTAATGGAATTTTTTCAATAAAGGATTGAATGGATATTGGTTAATTTGATTCGATAAGACAGTCTCGGAATGCATGATATTTCTCAGGTAAGTAAACTATATTCCACACGCTTACCGTAATAATAACATAATTGATATTTACATTTCGCCGTAATTATTTAATAATTACGATACGCGTATGTTTACATATATGATGGTAGAATAGAATATATATAAGCATAATTGAAATGGTCTTATCTTTTGAAAGAATATTCAATAAAATCGAAAATCCATGGCCCGTAGAAATTAACCAATAAAGATATAGATAATGAAGTAAGTTCCGATAAAAAACATACACATTTCAATATATCATATATATTAAACAACTATCTTACCATTTAACAAATTGTTGGTAGAGATTATCGATGTAGTATAAAAAAAAGAAAAAAGAATTATCTAATCTACTTTTAATATATTCGAATTATAGTTCAGTTTAATTTTTTTTAGTTAGAAATTACACAATATTATATTTTCAATATTACACGATAAAAGTCATGGAAGAGTGAAAATTTACTTGAAATATAAAAGTTTCTTTTCATGTCAATTAAGGAAGAAATGTTATTCAAATGGAAGAAAATCACGAAGAAATAATACTACGAGCCATTTTAATGCCTAAACAGAGAAACACATCAATCGTAAAGTTTTTAAGGAAGTTGAAATAATCACCGATGACATGATGGATATAGCTATATTCGCTTTTTTACATTAATGGCGTAGAGATACCTATTTTATCTCTGGTTGCGTTCAGGGAGCGCGCTATCATGCCATTGCATCATTTTATTCTTGTTTCTATGTCTAATAAAAATAAAACAATAATGTTAATAGCACGCTCTTGAACGCAATAACGCCTTCGGCCTTATCACATATTTACAAAATGTAGACTCATTCCATGAATAGAATGAGTCAGGCTGCGAAGCATAATCTGATTTATCGAAATTGCATTTTAATTTTGGATTTAGTTTTATTGGCACATTGCGAAGTGCAATTAATTTGTGCATTTCTATCCGAGAGATTCTCTGTAAACGAGACTAATGTGTTGTAATACACGCGCGCACACGCACACAAATACACACACACACACACACACACACGCACACATACACACACACTTCTTTGGATGCATTTGAATATAATCAATCGTAAAAGTGTAGAAAATTCAATAAAAGGAAGAATATCAGCACCGCAAAGAAGAAACTTGGTTCCTCATACTTATGTTTATAAGTCAGAAGAGAGCAAATCCGATAAGAAAAATGGCAGGGAAGCCACTGCGATTATATGTTCCGTCTTGCGCATATGTCTTATGCGAATTGAGAGATTATTCGTTAATTGCTAGAGCGCGTAGAATTTGCAAGTATAATACAGCTTGTATCTTACAATGAATCCTTGATATAAAAATCTATGAAACTATCCACAGTTTTACTGGCAAAGGTTCCAAGCCGCGTGGAACCGAATGGAGCTCGGTTCCACGCGGTCTGCACGAATTTGAAAGATTGATCGATAGGCAAATATAACCTATATCTTCTTTCTTCATATAATCCTCTTCTTTCCCGGATGTATGTAGGTCATTGTAGGTGATTGTTACAGCTCTCTCTCTCTCTCTCTCTCTCTCTCTCTCTCTCTCTCTCTCTCTCCCTTTGTCTCATGTAGCTTGAAATACATAGTATTCTGATTCGGACTTATTCCATAGCTATGCTCTTCAGCACATAATTCACCGTGTACGCAAACGCCGCGAAACCAATGATGACAACGAGATTTGCCAGTGCGCTGTGCAGTGGGCTCTGATCTCTCTGGAACTGATCTCGTATTAACGAAGAGACTTCAGACGCAGTGGATTGATGCCTCGCTTGTTTCTCAAGTTCTTTCCGACGTTCCAGTTCCGTTCTGATCGTCTAATCGATCAACAATAATATTATGTCAAATTAAGAGTTTTCTAAATTGTTATAATATGCTGTTATTAATACAGCTTCATTACCTCGACAGTTTCTGGAAAGAGTTCGCAAAACATCTTGTCCCTCAAATTATATTCTAAACTTTGTGCAGCCAGCTGTCTCTTCTCATAATCTGTTGTATTAATACTGCCGAGCGTGGGACTCTTTTCAATCTGTAAACACAAAACTTTAATTAAATATCTTTTCAAAATTATACTGTCGAAATATTTCAAGGAATGCACCATAAAGCTGAGTAAGCCAGTAAGAATAGTAGATACGCTCCACGCTGGATTCCATGTATCTGGATGAAAGTCGGAAATGGACAGACACAATCTCGTATTGACTTTAAATCGGCCGTTAGGAGTGGTCATGTAAATGCTAGGAGGTTGGAATGGAAACTCTCCTGGAAATATGAGTTTTCCATGATAAAATCCACCCTCGTATGGTGTTTTTTCCGGTCCTATGACTACATAATGCCTGAAACAAGCAGGACATACATTAAATCATTCGTAAACAGCTGATTAACGATTAGTTAGTAAATACTAACTGACAGTAACATAACATTTAATCGTAGTGTTCAGTAGAAAAACAGCTTTGCAGTGATTGTATTTATTAATACGATTGATCTTATTCTTCCTCAGTGGATCCAAATAAATCATATTAAAGAATCTTATACATAAATTGCGAAGCTGCTTTTTCTGCGAAATGCTATAATTTCAATGTTATAATTTCACAACAATTATGTACTAACTGTTATGTATTAACTGATGTACAACATGTTATAGCAAATTCATTCGCTTGCATTACGCTAGATTAGTGCATACATAAAAGCGATATATGAAATTGACAAAGTTAAATGTAGAAACGTTTTAAATGATTAAATATCCAATAATAATAATTAGTTGTTTTTCATTTACACAAGTGAAACTAAGTTTGAAGTGAACTGATTGTATTTCATACTCAGACTAATGACGTCATTATTTGCTTACTTTAAAAAGTTATCACATGACAACATAGGTTTATAATCTTTTTAAAGTGAATTTATGAAACTCACTAAAGCACACGATCTCGATCTTGTGCAGATTATAGGTAAAAACTCAGTTGAATCTCACTTGTCAGAATGTAAAAAGAATGGGCATTCAATAAAAAATTACTGTCAAGTTAGTTAATATAGAATATACACATATTATTTCATTGTTAATGTTGATTATATTATAATCCATTTGCCAATGCATTTAGATATCATACATAAAGTAGCCTTCAATATATATACTAATCCAATGTAGTGCGAGTGAAAATTCATTATTATATTTATATTATTGTGAATGTAAAGTAAACAAATCGATACAAATGTCGTTCTATTTTTGTTACTTACTGAACTGTCAAAATAGTATGATATTTATATTGATTTGAGTTACTAAATGGAAAACACTCTTGGATGACATTTGATGTCGGTGTTTACTTGATAGCTCGTTTAACTAGGTTAGACTTACCATTCCAGGATATTCGAAGGCACTGGCTCCGCAAGAACATACGGCACTGGATCTCTTTTAAGGCGCAGATAGTCCTGTCTCAATCTGGCCGTCGCACTGTTGGTCTTTCTGTTCATCCTTACCATGTAGCCCAGTGTTACTTGCAAACAGATACTGCCAAAGACACGCTATTTTCTCCGCTCGGTGTAAATCAGATACCTCACCTCAACGACTCAGCCCGTTTCCACGCGATGTTTACAGGTCGAATTCTTGCTCCAACTACCCAGTCCCCGTCCTCTCAGCGTCAAGTTGCGCGACCCTCGAGTCGCATTGCGGGCGTCCACGTGGAATTGACCGCTGCAATGTTCCTTGGAACCCGCTTGCGTGGCCGAGACAGACGGTATGATGGCACGAGATAGGGTTACGTTGAGCGGACCGATAAAGATGTGCAAATCTGGCGATAAGCACGGGAACCTGAAAAACTCAGCTGTTCGTCGAGTAAGTCGAGCTGAGGGGCGTCGGACTGGATGAGAATGAGATAAGCCTGATAAGCGCGCTCGAGTGACGTATCACCTCGGAGAAATGAAAGCGCGCGCGACCACCGGTCGAAATGGAACTTGACAGCACGGCGAGCTGTCGCTGTCGCGCGACAACGGGAAACATATGACTACGAGATCGGCTGAATTAATTCATCTCCGAGTGCAGGGTTACCACGCTACGTGCGTAACGTATTATATAATTTGTCTCTAATTTTTTTTCCATGTATTAAGAAAAAAACCGTATTCACAAGTAACTTTTACACTTCCAACATTACGTTTTAACATTATGTTACTGATATTACAGATATTGTGCTTCACCAATCATGGCTCCTATCCTATAATTCTTAATGCCAGTATCAGTACATTGTCGTTTTGCATGTTTCGTATATGATAAAAGAACTTGCGCAATGACAATTTAACGATACAACACTGTTGTTAAAAGATACCGAATAGGGTTAATCGGAGTTTGATTGAAGTCACTTTAAATTCTTAACAGAGTCGCGTAGCTAATCTGGTACAGTGAACGGGGCTTAAGACTCGTGACAGTCGCCGCCTCCCACCGCCCATCATTGAGAGAGTGGATGACGACGCGATCACTGTGCGATTGTTGACATTTTGCTTTAGATGCCAATGTAAATCCGGTTGATCCTGTCTCTCCACCCGGGTGCTCGTCGTGACGCTTCGGTTTGTCAAATTGGCAGTCATCTTTTAATCCATTCCGTATGACCATGAGTTCACCAATATCAATGAGCAACGCTGGACCACCGACTACTGCCACTGGTATGGAAACAGTGGTGGCGGTCGCCTTGGGTGCACTCGCCGCTGTCTTCCTCGGCGCTCTTCTGGTGCTTCTGGTTATCTGTCGTAGACAACGCTGTTATTACGTGAGTCTAGTAACAGAAGAGACAGAGATGCTAGGCAAGAAATATAATGATCTTCATTGTTTCCAGAATCAAAAGGATTCCGCGGAGCTGAGCTCTGATTTGCTCGAAGGAGAGAACATCACTGGTTTGGGATTAGATGTGTGGGAAAGTGAAGAGTGGTTGGCGGGTGCTGAAAGGTAAAAGGAGAACAATGGAGAATTAATAAAAATAGTAGATAATGTTGTATGCGATATGACACTTTTACCTTTAATTCACCTGTAGATACAAAATATCTACAGGTATTTTTTTTCATTATTTTGTTAACTGCTTTTTGGCTACAGTAATTTCATTATTTCGTTATCTGCTATTTCCATTAATTCTTCATAACGACGAAGAAATAATAAAAATAGTAAATAACGTTGCATGTAACTTTTATCTATGATCAGTTTACAGATATCTCGTATCTGCATATCTCTGTTATGAAAAATTTAATTAAAAAATTTAATAAATTTAATGAAAATGCAACATTCGCGTTATTCATCTTCCTGTCATTAACTTTGTGAGAGTTTAATAAACTCTCACTATGCAACTTAGAAAGATGATACTTTTGCGTTCTAGATGGGTTGACGATGCCACTGGTTTAGCTCCACCTTGTATAGCAGTGCTTCGATCTTGTCATTCTTTAGCAGCTAGTCTTACTACTATCGCTGGAACTGTCAACAGTAATACTGTTCCACTGGAGATAGTGGATGTAAGTGCGATTATTGTACATTATTATTGTGTTATATTCTTCTTACCAGTTCTTATTCTTATTCGTAGGTTGCCCGACGCATACCGCCTCGTGTAGATGACGTTGTTCGCAGTTTGTATCCTCCTTTAGACGCTAGATTATTGGAAGCTAGAGTGGCAGCTCTAGTATTAGCTGTGACCCATTTAGCATTGGTGACCAAACACGGCGTGCCTAAGAGCCAAGCCAGAAAACTGGCATTCATTGATCAAGCCCTGAACGACATGGATACTCATTTATTGGTGCTGAGAAACGCAGCGTTGGCCCAGGAAGTAGCTTGCTCTATCCCAGCCTCTACGCCAGTTTGAGTATACGTAGATTGATCTCGCGATGAAATCAAATCTCTGTCGTCACAGTATTTGTAATCGTCGGATTAGCTTCTCGTAATTTTGTTTTCGTCACACAATCGCAACGAAAGCTGTACATAATATGGCCGCTAGATTTGTAAATATAGCGTTTAGTAAATTCGAACCATGCATCAGATAGCAATTATGCGAAAATGGGATCATCGCTGATCTCAAGGCACAAAAACGAACAAAGTTCGAGATTACTGATGGGGGGGGGGGAACTCGTCGGTATTTTGTCAATTATCGTTATTATAAAAAGAATGCATATAAATATATATTAGGTATATATACAGCACACGTCGAAAGTATCGTGAAGGATATATTTTAATAATCGTTTTTAAACGCGGTGAAAATTCGCCAAGACATCTTTCGACATTTTACAATACACAGAGATATACGAAAATGACGTCTTCCATGTTACATTATCATAGTTATTTATATACGTACATGGATAAAAATGTATTTTGGGACTATATAATCGATCGTACCTGCATATGTTTGTACACGTTACAATATTTTATATTCTTGAAGATAATCAAATTGTTTTAGATTAGTAAGAATTTATAATGAAGTTGATCGTCAAAAACAAATCACTGGGTTCTTTCGTCCTCTCTTTTTCTATATACTTATGATTATAAATAGAACTTGTCGATAATTTATTTAAATTTGATCTGTAATATGCACGAATTCTCAAATTTCTAGATTCCTACTGTAGTAATGCGCCACAACAACCTGCGGGTTGTCAAGGATTAATTTCGGCCTTCTCTAATACTTCAATAAATTAACTAAGTATGTAATCGATTACTGATGCGCTATAGAACAGCGTACATAGTGCCGATTAACATGTTATAATTTTCCGAAAAAAAAAAAAAGATTCCTATAAATGTGGAGGTACAGTGCACTGGAAAGAAAGAAGTGAATCAAAATCGCAGCGCTGCCTCCATTATTTTCCCCGATTTGCCAAGTCCTTCTGCCTCTTTTGGTTGTCGGATAAAACCTTGTCTTTAAGGTGCTCCTTATAATCCAAAATGTTGCCACTCCATTTTGTGACCGCCCCATTCTCGCACACCCAGATTTCTTCAGCGACCTAAACATCGAGTATATAAAATGCGTCCACAAAACTTATAATTTTCTTGAATTAAAACAAAGCCATACGGAAATGCATGTACCTGATTAATCAGTCTGAAGTCGTGCGATACGAGAACCATGCCGCCATCGAAGTCGTTGATGGCGTCAGCGAGGGCATCGATTGTTTCCATGTCCAAGTGATTGGTAGGCTCATCGAGCAGCAACAGATGAGGCACTTGCCAAGCCAACCAGGCAAACACAACCCGACAACGTTGACCATCGGACAATTGACGAATAGGACAAATCTAAATACGAGCGTATCCAATTATTCATCGTTCTTAAATATCATTATTTTATAAATTACGTACTTGTTGACGCCCAGTTAGACCATAGCGGCCAATAATTTTTCTCATTTCTTCACGCTCTTTCACCTCGGGGAAAGCCTTCATCATATAATCGAGAGGCGATATATCTAAATCCAATAACTCATGCAAATGTTGGTGATATCTACTGATTCGGAGATGACTGTTTTTACGAATCATTCCGCTTGTCGGTACTAACTGTAACGCGAAATTATCTTGTTAACAAAATTATATTGAGTTCTCGTTTACTAATAGAATATATACATTCTCAACGTACATCACCATACAACAGCTTCAGCAGGGTACTCTTTCCTGCTCCATTTGGCCCAACCAATGCAATTCTGGTATCCAAATCAATTCCGAATTCTAGATTCTTGTAAATCCAAGGCGCATCTTCGTTGTAACGGAAACTAACGTTCTGAACCATAATAACCGGTGGTGGAATTGTTCCGCACGAAGGAAAATAGAAGTTTAGCACTTTATCATTAACAACTTTTTCGGTCAGACCTTGCGCTACCATTTTCGCTAAAGTTTTTTCTTTCGATTGTGCTTGTCTAGCTAATTTTGCCGAGCCGTGACCAAATCGCGCGATATAGTTTTTCATATGTGCAATCTGATCTTGTTCCCAGTTATATTGTTTCGCTTGATTTTCAAGTAATTCCATTCTAAAAACGAAAAGAAAGAAAACATATAAAGTAATAATACGATATTTTAAGAAATGATTTATCAGAGCGATATCTTTTGCAACTCACCTTGTTTTCACGAACGCCTCGTAATTACCGGTGTAATATTTCAATTGTCTCTTATTGACGTGGATGATATTGGTGCAAATGCCATTGAGGAAATCTTGAGAATGTGAGATTATAACGAGAATTCGTTTATAAGTTTTGAGTTCTTCTTCTAACCATACGCAAGCATCGAGATCGAGATGATTGGTTGGTTCGTCGAGCAACAACAAATGTGGTTTTACATACAGTGCTCTGTAAAAGAAATGCAAAAAGAAATGTTTTATATAATAATAGAAATTTTTATAGTATTTTCCTTTTATGTATATTTAAAATTTTTGCATACCTAGCAAGAGCTATACGCATTCGCCAACCTCCTGAGAAGTCTTTGGTAGGAGTTTTTTGCATTTTTGCAGTAAAACCCAAACCATGTAAAATATGGGCAGCACGAGCTTCAGCCGTGTCGGCTGCCATGTCTTCTAATCTCTCATATACATCCATGAGTTGTTCCTGTGTGTACGTAAAGTAAATTTGTAAGTAAAAGTCAACATCCTATTTCATGAAGATGTTTCATGAAGACAAATATTTTGTAAACAAACCTGAGCATCCTCCTCATCGCAGTCTACTAATTCTTCAGCAAGCTTCTCTAATCTCACGCGCTCCTCGTCAACCTCCATCACACATTCCAGAGCTGTCTTATTGCTTGCAGGCATTTCTCTAGTCAAATGAAAAATATCTATTTGCTCCGGAATAGGAACTTCGCGGTTTCCTAACACCGCCAACAATGTAGACTTCCCGGAGCCATTTAGACCTAACAATCCATAACGTCTACCGCAATTTAATTCCAACATGGTATCTTGCAGCAGTTCACAGCCATGGAAAGTAATAGAAAAGTTAGATATCTTTATATCTCGGCTGCGCGGATGCGAAGCCAGCGAACCAGTGCACGAACGTGCATCCGCGTTTAATCTGGCATCTTCCTCCAATTTCAGACATAATGCCTCTGTAAATATATTTATTGCATGTATGTTAATAAATGTTCAATGAAATACAAGTGTTCATAAGCATAAAGTAATCATAAGAACGGTTTCAAAAATAAAATATGTATTTATAGAGCATGTATGGATCTTTTTAACTTATTGTAAGTACAATAATAAATATTATTTTATAAGTTATTTTTCGGTCTTGTCTAGCGATCTGGCTTGGACAATAGACACCTTGATTGCTCAATCGTACTTTTGAGATCCATCTGAATTTCACTTCTTTACGTTTAATGTTAATTGCGACATGAATTGTTTTTTACCTATTTTTTACTTATCGTCTATTTTTTCGCGCTTTATATCTGAAGAGGGCTCAATCTCGTAGCCGAAACTTGTTATATATATTTTTATACATGTTTATACATTTACACATTTATATGCGCCGTTCCGTATTTGTGCATGTATCGTCGCCTAATAATTTTAACTAATTAAATGTTTTTTTTAATCTACTGACTCTTCTTTCGCCGTTTATTTGTTTGTTTATTTACGTTTACATTTAAGAGTCTTTACATCGTTATTATTTATTATTTTAAAATAAATTATTTTAAAACGCGTGGAAAAGTTATAGAGAGA
>NW_017304406.1:644690-649000 GCF_001594115.1 Trachymyrmex septentrionalis | reverse complement strand
TAATTTATTTTGTCATAAGCTATATATATATATATATATATTAAAAAACTTCTAGGAAATACACTGAGAATTCAATAATGTTTTGACAGTCTATTACTACCAGAGCAACACGGAAATGTCAAACTAAAGATTCTTCAACATATTTTTTAGAAATATATCTTAGGAATTTTAAATATCAAGTTTCTGACTAAATGTTGGCTGTCATTCAAAAATAATTAAAAAGCAGCTTGGATGTAAGTGTATTCGGACCTTGCAAGGCGGGAATGGGCGGGAAGCAATGACAAGCTCCTTTGTCTTACCTTCGGCGCTAATAGCCGTGCCGTTGGTGCCATTCTGCACGCAAGGGCTCTGCTCCTTGCCGTCCTCAGCTGCCTTCTGATTATTGCTCTGCGGTTTTTTGCCGGACTGCCTCGCCTTCGCAGCCTCCTTCTTCTTCTGCTGCTGTTTCTTCTTTGCGTCGGACGGCATTGCCTTTCACCTGGAATTTACCGGCGGTTGCGGTTACGGTATCCGTGGCGTGGAAAAGAAAGCCAGCGATCGGTCCACGGCGTTTTCGCGCGTTACGTAAGGCATAGGTTAGGCACATGCGTTATTCGCAAAGGGAAAATACTACGGGAAAGGAAGCGAGAACTGACGTACGGTATCGCATCGCCGATTAAGTCATGAAACGGTTGCGACGCGAAATAACGCGAGATGAGATGAAACGAGATGAAACGAGATGAAACGAGACCGAACAGACGGTGAACAGCCGTTGTAAAGAGCAACGAAACATGAGCGGATTCGAGAACTCACCTAGATGAACAAACGAGATTCCAGATCGTCGCGATGCCTCTCGAGATTACTACCCTTCCGTGTGATCCGCTTAATGATCTAGTGAATCTATGACCACACGCGAGATTGTCCGCGGATAATTATTAGTATCTAATTGTGCGCCAAAAAATGAACGATCCGTACGACACGCGAATCCGCACGTGCGTCGGACGAATAGAGGAAAAACCGTCAAACTTCATAGCAGAGTTTGACGCGTAAGCGGCTAGATGACACCACATGTACCGAAAATCGCGTTCGGAAAGATTTATTGCAAATATTATAATTATTTTACTTTTTTTGTTTTACGTACAATCAAGGATTTTTAAACTTGTTTGTAAGTAAATGTGGCGTAAGCTTTTAGAATTATATTTAAGAAAAATTACATATAAATTGAAAAAAAAATCGTTCCTTTCATGGTCATTCGATTATATTTTTTAATAAACTTTTTTAATTGAAGTGAAATACCTTCGAGGGAAAGAAAAAATTTATTTGATTTATTTTTTAAGAAATAACATTTAAAACAAAGAAACTTTTGTTTAACATGCAATACAATTTCTTTGATTTAAACAAATTTTTTTTTTAATTGAAGAAACCTTTCTCTATAGTTCTTAGAAATAAGATGCGACAATATTTTGGATGCGACAGTATTTTGGATATGCACATTAAAATTAAATTGTACTTGAGAGACAAAGAAGTTTTGTAAAATGGCTGTATACTCTATAATTGCCGAATAAACGAATTATATTGTTACATTTTTTAGAAGATTATCTTGGAGTAATTCATAAACATGTATACTTTTATTTTTTCATTCAGTTAGCTTCCTTATTTTTGCATTCCAATGAATTGCTGTTTAGATTTGCAAAATTTAATAGATGCAATGTAAATTGCTAGCTTGGCTCAATAATTATTAATATGAGCTTAATTCACTTTTACCAACTTATATATTTCTTTTAATTAAAAAAAGTGAGATATTCACAGACTAATTTTAAGATTTATATGTAGTTTGTCTTTCATAATCAAATAAATATCTCGAGATATACGGTCGCTTGCTCGAAAGGTTCAGATATTGCATATAATTTAATGCTCGACTGAACGTTAATTTCTATTTAATGACTTTTAGTAAAATTTAATTTTGCACTTAAGATTGCTTAATGGATAATCAATAAAAAAGAAGACGTGAAAACAAACGTGTTTCTTCTCGTTGTGCATTTATGTATCTCTAGATATTATTGTAAATAAAATCGAAAGAGTTAAGCTAGTGAATGAAGTACACGGAAAAATGAAGAAAGAAAGAAGAAGGAATTTAAGATACAGTAGATACTTGCATATCTACTTAAATATCAAGATAACCGTTAACTGCAAATTAATAATGAATAATGATATAATAAAGTTCTTGTACACGTCGTACATTTATACTGTTGAACTTGGATTTTCATAAAAGATATTAGAAAAAGTCGAAGAAAATAAGTTAATTTCTTTATACATTGTCCCTAAACTATATGCATATGTATTCAAATAATGTCTCAATTGCATAATTCTATTTATAATAAAAAATTTAATTACATTCTGAATACCATCACTCGCAAACCGTGCAAGTTCTCACGTGCATCGATAAATCGTTGCATTTTCCACGTGTAACACTGCACTTCTATGCAAATAATTTATACGCTTGATAAATTATGTGACATATTCGTTATGTAACTTTTGTTAGAAAAAGAAATCTCGTTTGAATAACAAATCACTGTCATCGTCGTAATGTTATCGTCAACGTGATGTATCTCGAGTCACAGCACGCGCGGGGTATCGCAACCCTTTCGGTTTATCGAGCACTTCTGGATCTCTCCGATTCGGTGCCGCGTTGACCGAAGCCCGGTCAAGGTGTGTGTTCTTTCTGATGAATGAACGAATGGATAAACGGATGGGGGCGGAGGGTGGTAAAAGAAGACACAGACTTGCGCCCAGGCAGAACGGGGTCCGAACGTCTGTGCCGGCCGGATGACGATGGTGGGGTTGGCACCGCGGGAGTGGAGGTGGTTCCGGGCTTAATTGCATCGCATCACAGAACGTAGTATCCTCGTAGTACGTGCTAACGGATGACGGAGAGTGTGGGGGTGTAACGTGGCCGTCGTCGGTCGGCGCATTGGCACGGCGTTTGTACGTAAACCGCACATTCGGGGTTCGACGTGTGCGTACGCGACCGACCAGTGACGTACCTCTTTCACTTGCGTAGTCAGACCGATTGAGCCATCGATTCATACACTGAAAAAAGTTTGTTAACAGCTACTAAATGTATCGAGTGAAACAATTTCAATTAAATGTTCAGTTAATGTAACCAAAAATATTTTTTCTATAAATATTTAGTAAGTATTATCAGGCAGTTAATTATATATTTCTTTACATTTAGTAATATTTATTGAATATTTAAAAAAGTAAAATTATTTGTGGTTATATTAATCGAAATTGAAATTATTTCATTGAACACTTGATATAGGCATTACCATACTCTTTTCTACGTAAAATGACTCTTTCACATTCAACGGAGATGTGATATATCTCGACATATTTGAAAAATCATCTTTGGGAGATATTAGATCTAGATTTCCAGCTAAACGTTTGCACGATTAATTTTTCCTCTTTTTCTTTCTACGTTGGAAAGAAAAAGAGAAAGTGTAGAAACAGTGTAAAAATAATCGATAACACACGGAGAAAAATGTAAAGTAACATGCGCTATAATTCTAGTAAATTTTATGAAATTGACAGGTTCAATATAGAAACAAGTGCCTATATACTTATGTAAAATTTACTTTACTTTTCTGGTAAATGAGCAATCGTATAGCCATACTGTACTTTTTACATTTCGTAAAGTAAATTTTATGCTACTGCACTTTGTTACTATTTCTTACTCTATAAATTATCATACATCTCAATAGAATTTACTTTATCGACGAGTATTTTTTTGCCTTAGAGCTGATAAAATTTACTTTACTGTGCGGTAAAACATACAAGTGTAAAGTCTTGAGAATTGTTCGTGCTTACAGAGAATCCTGAGAATAATATAATTTACTTTTTACTGTAAGATAAATAAGCACTTGAATGAATTTGTTATAATTGTAATGTACTTTTAGCTTACATTTTCGGTATCTTTTACTTTTACGTCAAGTAAAATTTATCATAAGTTCGGCAAAAATATAGCTAGAATATTTTTATTAGACTTGTAAGACTATCTATTTTTCTCGGCGCATCTCTTTTACTAAAAGAAATTAAATAGAAATTAACTGATCATTAATTATGTGCGAGATTTAAATCTTTTAAGTAAATACAACTTAAAATTAGTCAAGTAATAAAGTCTTATTGAGTCTATCGCGGTCGAACAGTAAAATCTAAAAAGTTATTTGTGAAGTAACATCCGAATTTTTTGATTGACTGCGAAAAGATTTAACATGGTGCGCAGCGTCATCTTTGCGTGACAAATTGGAAAAATCTCGATACGTTGTTGCGAT
>NW_017304406.1:643182-644590 GCF_001594115.1 Trachymyrmex septentrionalis | reverse complement strand
CATGGTGCGCAGCGTCATCTTTGCGTGACAAATTGGAAAAATCTCGATTGTTGCGACTATTCGTGTTGTAATCACGACGTAAGTGAATGTAGTTTGCATGTCAGCCGTTGTAACCTTTAATCTTGAGAGTTATCGTAGTGAAAGAGTAGAAAAAAGGGATTAAAAAAGAGGCGTATGAATGCCATTCATTCAATTATTGCAGCGCCGCCGTACCACACACGTGATCTACAAAGTTACTTTCCTTTTGCAATTACCGTTATTCATGGATAATTGGTTACTCAAACAGTTATTTTATGGTAATTGCTTCTCTCTTGAATCTCTTCGTTATAAGTTAAACTCACGGATGCGTGTAATGAAGCTGGAAAAAAAAAAATATACTAATACGCAAATAGATCAGCGTAATTAAAATTATATATCGCCATAAGAATGTTAATTAAATTTAAAGCAAATTAGAAGAAAAAAGATACAAATGATACGTTAAAACGATTATGAAAAGATATATAATTGATAAAGTAATCTTATTGTATGTTTGCTGAAAAAGTTAAATCCATAAAAAAGTTTTTCAAACAGAAATTTAATTAGTGCTTGATCGATAATTGGATCGGATTCCAATTAATACAATGTTTGATATTACCTGTTATATGATAAATGAAACATCAATCTAATGATTGATATCATAAATATTCGGATAATTATAGATGTAACAATCATATTATATATATTTTTCTAAAATGAGAGGTACGAAAATACAGGTAATTTTTATCAACGTTAATTGAAGTATCCTAATCTATTATTATGATTATTACAATTATCTTTGACATGCTAATTAAGTTAAAAGATTTATTTTTATAAAACACGATAAAATGTACACCGCACAAAATTATAATAAAAAAATATCGTTGATTATAACATAAATCGAAATAGTTGTACTAAAAAATGTTAATAAAACAAAAATAATATTGAATTTGCAATTAGGAAAGCAATCTATTCGATATCTTTATGCGTGGCTATCATACTTAAATCAGTACTTTATATACTATATATTATGATATTTATATAACGTGTGCAACACACAAGTATAGTAAAACACAATACTATACGATAAGTATCTATATATAATTAACGATCCATTACTGGATTAAAATTTGCAATTTATAATATCTCGTGTCGTTTTCGCAGTGTGATGGATGTGTTGCGAGAGTTCGATAGATTTATATAATCCATCGTCGCGAAAATTTAATCCGCGGCTGGCCGCTACGTCTCGTCGTGAAATTTATGAGCTGACAATCGGACTGCCGCTTCCTTGGCGAAGAATCGACGTGACGTCTTTCGTGCCGAGTGTTTTTGACACGAGGTGGTCGACCCAATCGATCCCAGGTTGAAATAGCAGAACCGGAAGTAGAACGTT
>NW_017304406.1:627471-643082 GCF_001594115.1 Trachymyrmex septentrionalis | reverse complement strand
CGACAAGGTAAAAGGAAAGAGGAAGAGAGAGGGAAGAATCAAGCCACCGACTTAAGTCCAGATCTCTTGAGTCGTCAGTCACTTCAGGAGGAAGTCACTTAACTCTTTCAACGAGAAATGCGAAACTAAATGAGATATCTTTTTCATGTAGCATCAAAAAGCTCGTCAATGGACATTATATAAATGGTTGATAAATTTATTAATTAATAATTTTTATGTACATATAGATTAGTTTTAAAAAATAATAAAAAAAATGGGCTTAAAATTATTTTATAAAATTAAACATCGTTAATATAGAAGTTTGAACATAAGTAAAAGAAACAATCGATCCTTTAGTTGATTTAATACAATGTGTTAGCAATAAACAAACAGACGTTTCCGCGATCGGATCATTATCAATGTTAAAAACATAATATCACAAATGGTAAAGACAAAACATAATATAAATTTATACTTCGCTCTCTCTAAATTATTTTTTATTTAAAGAGAGACAAATGAAATAGCATATAATTTAAAGGGAGATAAAATAATAATACAATTTCACTGTAAAGCAGAGAAGATGCGCCGTTAAAAGTTGAATAAATTCTTATGACAGTAAAAAATTATTTAGGTTTCCAGATAATCGGTGATAAATGATTTGGTGTAATGAATCGCGAGAACCTCACAGACTCGTGCATTCAAATAAACAACTTAATAATCCCGCGAATTAAGCCGGTTTATATTTGCTCAAAATAATTATTATTGCCCTCTCTATATTTACTGACTATACATAATTATTCTCCGTATATATTGAAGTATCGTTGAAATTACTATTAATTGTTAGACGGATGATATTAATACGATACGCATTCTACAAACTTCAATACAACATTTCAAACTTAAATAAGTAATTAAGGAGATACAATAAATGTGTATTGTATATAGCACATATATTAATATTTATTAAAAAAACTATATCTATATGAAAAGTGTATTTATAATATTCTATTTTTATTAAAAAACACATTTTTACAGTTTACTTTTATTTGTTATTTTATTATTATAAACTAAAATTAAAAAATTAATAACAAAAAATTAAATGTTTTTAATATTTTTATATATGTACTTTAAATATTCAGAATGATCTACGCAAAAGTTTCACCGATTAGGAAAAATAAATTCAAAACAAATATTTTATTTATTTACAGAACAACTAATTTCTGCATCGCAATATTCGCATAAATCTATTTGAATGCTTTAAGTACTTACATAAACAGATTGAGACTTCTGTCATCACTTTAAATGAAAAAAATATTATTTCTTATTGAAATAATTTTTATTCAAATTACGTTAAGTTTTTCGTATTACATTTAAATGCGATCTAGAATAATCTCTAACTTTTTCATAATCTTTTATTATTTTGAAATATCGATCGTACCTCCTTAATTACGGCACGCATGTAATCGGTTAGAAAAAAAATTTCCTCGTTCGAATTAATCGCGCCGGGAAAACTCGCGAGGGAAAGCAGTCATGTGTATGACATTCGTCGGCCCCGTTCCGCGAGAATGTGCATACAATACTCCTTGTCAGCTTGATTAGCATGTCTATAACCCACCTCACGCTCAAGTTTCGTAATGTTTTGCTGTGAAACTGATATACTCCCTGAAATGTAAGTATCACCGATCTCTTCGAAATCGATCCCGGCATACCCCACGACAAAACCAAGTCTCGTGTTCAGTTTTGCTCTTGTTCTTTCGCTGGATGAATCTATATAAAATTTCGCGTAGAAATCCCCGTAGAATAAGTAGTGAAATATTTTATTATTCAATTTCTATATTATTTTTAGTATACGCTCCACTTAACGTTCACAACACTCGTGTGCATATTTTTATCCTTACTTAATATTTGATGATAAGAAGGAAGAAATAACGCTCGCGAACGTTTCAGTAGAACGTACCCTTTAATGTAATATTAAGATGAAGACCTGTTTACGTGAGGAAAAGAAAAAAATAGACGTCATTTGTAGATGGAATTAGTAGATTGCTGCGTAATGCGAACTCTTTATTTGCACACACAAAACGCGATTTAATATTCATGTTTTATATACATTACAATGTATGTAATCTCTCATTGTCTCGGGACAAAATAATAAGATTTCTCGTTAAATAAAATATACGTCTTTATAAGTTCCATATACGAAGAAGAATAAAGAAACTATTTTCGGAATCACACATCGATATAAGTTGTGGAACTGGTACACTTTCGGCTCGCGTCGCCCGTATTGTTTTCTGCAAAGGACATAATTTTCAAGAGTATAATATTTTACGTCATGTAACTTTCCTGGAAGTTTAAATTTTAAGCGCTAGTCTCTTCTTCTCTCTCGAAGATACGTCAGTTATATAGTGGAAACTTACTAGGAAGACCTCCACGTCGGGAGTTTATTCGGCAGTCCTTAAAGTTTCTTTAAGTATTCGCCTTAGTAGTGGACGACCTTTTAAGATGTTCCTAGTAATCAGTATGCAATAATCGACGCTGCGCTTCTATAATGTCTTCCCGCGAAGACAGACTAAGATTTTAAGTCGCCTTATGTGGAAGTAGGTAACATTGTTACCAAATTTCTGTTTGTCCCGCAATGAAAGGAACATAGGAATATAGAAAAAGAAAATTTTATTCTGTACCAATTAAACAATCTATTAATTCTACCTATAAACGACATCTATTTTTTTCTTTTCCTCACATAGGTCGGTATATTCGTAATCGGATCTTATATTTAAGACTTCTTAAGTACGGTCTTAAAATGTCACAAGCCAGTTACAGAGCATTAGTATTTTAAGGCATTACTTAAGACAATCTTAAAATAAGGAGATAAGAACTGACTACGAATACCTGCCATATATAGAGCATTCATCTTAATATTATATTAAGAATAATACAATATTAAGGTAAGTATGACAATATTATATTAAGAATAAAAAAATTAAATTACAAAAGTAGAATACGTTTCACTAAATATACTCTACGGATTTCTACTTCTCGCTAACATGCAGAAAACCCACATGCAGAAACTCTGCTCAGCGCCGCGCAAGATCGATAGGGTTTTTGGCACAATTCGCGATCGAAGGTCCGGCCGGCGAAGGGAAGAAGACCGGCGGTGAGTCCGCCGTTCTTGCATCTATATACGCTACTGCGCGCGACGACGACGACGACGACGACGACGAAGACTACGGCATTGGTAGTCGTCGTCGCACCCGTCGCCACCCTCACTCGTACGTTCGTTCTCCTGCGCGCTTGCGTGCGTATTCGCAACCCTCAACATGTCCGCGCGACGGCTCACGGTGGCCGAGCGTATAGTCGTGGTTATGCGGCGGGGCGCGTTGCACCCCGCGAGCCGGTAGTCCTCAGTTCCCTGACGCAGGGGCGGCTCGCAATTCCCGCGCGCGAAGCGCCTCACGCACCCCACGTACTCTCACCCTCGTTCGCGTCGTCACCGTGCGTGCGTGCGTGCATGCGTGCGTGCGTGCGTGCGTTCGTGCGTGCGTGCGTGCGTGCGTGCGTGCGAGCGTGCGTACGTGCGTACTCGAGCGAGCTCGTAATCACGATCCTCGTGTTAACGCCGTCGTCACCGACGCCGTTGTCACCGTCGTCGAGGTGCTATTTCGTTCGCCGACCCTCCACGAGGTGGAACAGCCCCATTCGAGGCCGTCACCGGCTCGTGTTCGAATAGTGAGAGGGGAGAAAGAGAGAGAAGAAGAAAGGACAAGGACCGACATACACGGTGCACCGTCCGATTGTCTGGGGGGTAACGAGGAAGTGCGGGGGCGCCTCTCTTCAGCAACGTACGGCGGAGTGGCGTATACGACACAGAGGGTGCGCTCGCGCGCGAGGAAGAGAGGAGAGGCGACGGCATCGCGGGGGTGGAGTGCGAACGGACGACGAGGGTGGTCTAACTGGAGGGTGGGTGACGGAGAGAACGCGTAGGAAAGAGGGAGCGCGAGTGAGTGGAAGCGAGAGGGAAGGGAGCGAGGGAGAGCAAAAGAGAAGAACAGCGCGGAGGGTGGTTAGTGAGCGAGCGAGCGAGCAAGCACCCGAGAGAGCGAGAGAGAGAGAGAGAGAGAGAGAGAGGGAGAGGGAGGGGGAGGCTCGAGGCAGGCGCGCGTATTGATTCCCGCGTGGCGTTATACGGTGAGGTGAGAAAGCTGCAACCAGAAGATTCCTCCTGCCTCCTTTCGCCGCCGCGGGAGAAGGAGCGAGGAGAAAAATAGCCGTAGAGGAGAGCGGGCCGAGTGTAAGGAAAGGGGAGAGAAGAGCGGCTCGCCGAGACACATCGCTCTCTCGCGTCTCCTGCTCTCGTGCTCCCGCTCTCGTCAGGTACGTTTACGCGCCCGCGAGAGAGGAACGTTCTTAACGTGTCTCGCGATTTATCCGAGTCTTGTGTCTACCTTTGCGTTTCTCTTCAGCGGTGCCAGGTTGCACGTCTTTCTCGACGAGAAACGGGCAGACAGGTCGTCGGACTCTCTCTCTCTCTCTCTCTCTCTCTCTCTCTCTCTCTTGTCGGGCGAGGGTGAGGCGAAGTTCACGAGCGTGAGCGAGAGATCAAGTGAAACAGATGAGAGAGAGAGAGAGAGAGAGAGAGAGAGAGAGAGAGAGAGAGAGAGAGAGAAAGGGAGGGGGGGGGAGTAACCGAGAGAGAGAAAGATAGAGAGAAGGCACTCTCGAAAAAAGGGTATATCGATCGGGTTGGTCCGGGACCATCGGCTGGCACGCCACCACACGATTTTCGTGGTGGCTTCGTTCTCTCTCTCTCTCTCTCTCTCTTTCTCTCCCCTCTCTTCTTCCTTCTCTTTCCTTTCCTCCCCCCCTTTCCCCTCCCCCTCCCTCCCCCTCCCTTCCTCTCTCTCTTTCTCTCTCTTTCTCTCTCTTTCTCTCTCTTTCTCTCTGTCCGATATACCACCGGCATCGTGTGCACATCGCTTTTTCCCACGCGCCACCGACTCGCTTTTCCTACTCGACCCGACCTCAAGTCGGTACAGGTGTCGCTCGAAAGCTCCTTGCGCGCTTCGGACGTCGTCGCGCACCGGTGTCCTCTTCCTCACGGGACGACACGGTCCCCGGTGAGTCCCCGTTGCACTCGATTCAGCGTGCGCGATCTCTCTTTCCGGTGTGCCTCGCTCTTGCGCGATGTTAGTGGTTTCGCCGGATGATGCCTCCGTAAGTTCTCCGTAAAGACCGTCATACGTTGTCCTGTATGTATCATCTCGCTTCAAGAAAGTCTTGTTTGTTAGCGGTGAGCGATTTTTCATCAGTGCACGACCCTTAAGAATGAATCCGGCAATCTCCACTTTCGTTCGACGCGGAAAAAAGAAGCTCTTTCCGAGTTAGCAATCATTTTTTATAACGGGTATCGGATGATGTTTCTCAAGAAAATTGGGCCAGTTATCAGCGAGTTTTCTTTCATTGGAAAAAGATTGATCATCGCTTCATAGGTCCTTATTCTCAAGGATCGCAGTACATCAATCATTCACGCAAATAGTGGTACACTGTTTGGTTTTCGTGCGCAAAAGTGGGCATTAATGGATATTAGAATAAGATGGTAAAACGGATAGAATTTCTACAATTGTATAAGCGTAGTTGTAAGTGGTTGTAGTTGTAAGAATTGACCAATCACAGTCGAATTTTGTCCTAATTTGACTATAATAGATCAATTCTTACAACTTCAATCACTTACAACTTGTTAAATTCATAATGCCAAATTATATTCACAATTTAAGTTATTTTTAATCTTATTTATAGATCGCCATTGCTCCTATTAATCTAATTGTCGTTAATTTAATAAAAACAATAGTATTAAACAATTTAACTCAAGAAAATGTATTAAATTTGACTCAAATGTAGTTTATTATTTACTAAGTGCATACGTTAAAATGGATTATTTATTTTAAAACTAACCATAGAAATGGATTGATTTACATCTTGACATAGACGGAAGTAAAACATAATAAAATGTTATCCAACTCAAGAGATTGGGTCACCATTGCTTCTTCTTTGATGTCCGATGACTAGCTGCAAAACGCTTATACAATTATAGAACAAGTTTAACAATTCTCACCTCAGATGTGTTACACTTTCGATGTAACGAGACATTTTACGAGTAACATGATTACCGATTTCCTCTTCACGTTAACGGATGCTTTTCGACATCGCCAACAGCGACAGTCCTTAGCGACTGTCCCTCTCACGCTTCTTATGTCGCAAGACATGATTGCTCCATTTTGTATTCCTGAATTATGATTTTAAAAGTGCATTCGTGCCTTGATTTATCGTGAGTGCGTGTACATTGTAAAAAGAAATATATAACGTGTACAATAAAATACCTTTCGTTTACCCCTGCCGCCTCTTCCGGCTGTCGGCCTCTGTCTTGCACACGCCAGTGAGACACCCCTACTTCAGCGTGGTGGCCGTGGATCGATATAGCGTAGGAGGATCGCCACCGCGAGAAAGGAATCGAAGAGCGAAGTTCAAGAACCAGTTGAATGTCGGTTATGTAAATGGTTATGCCGTCGGCGTCGCGGTGGTGACGCTGTCGTTTGATGTGCGAGCGACACCGGTGAAGATTTCACTACGTCTTGTGTCCGACTACGTTCGTTTTTACTTCGTTTTTCAGACGTCCTCACTGCTCCTGCTACCACAAAAAAATTATCTAGAAATTCGAGAGAGGTCTAGGGAGTGAGATTTCGAGTCATCACGTCGAAATATTCGCTTACCCTCGCGAAATGATATTCAAACAGAAGATTTTCTGCTCAGTTTATTTCTGTGCTTTGAAAAGAAAATGAAATGTATTGTGATTCCATGTTACGCTACACTGAAAAAAAAAAAAAACTAAATTTCAATAAATATTTGTATGAATAGTTCTAAATAAATATTTATTTAGAATGTAAACATTTATTTGATACAGAAATCATGAATTTAATTTTTTTATTGAATATTTATTTATTGTTGTACTAACACTTATTTAATACTATTTAAAAAAATATGATTTAGCAAATGTTTTTTCAATGTAATTTTCAATTTTTATTTCGTAGAAAAACTTTTATTATTTTGTTGTACTGTCAAATATATATAAATAAATACGTACAAAGATATTTTTAGGTTTACTTTAAAAAAAAATATATATATGTGAATACGAAGTATGATGACTTTGTCAAACGTATTCAAGTTTTCGTGCAAAATTGGAGTACCTAAACGCTTAAATTCCGCCGATAAACGGTCAAACATGGAAAGAATCCAATTAGATTTCCACGGAATGCGGGCGAGTTAGACGAGCTAGAAATCAAATAGTTTCTTCTTCAGTCCGATCTCTCCGTGTATCGAAAGTTTTTCTCAAGCCTTCGCGTTAATTCCTCCCTTTATAACAGAAGCGCTAACAACAATCAAATCAATTTACGAACCAACAAATGCTGCCGCACGTTCTCTCGTTGATCCTCATTATTATTTCACGTTGAACTTCGCTTTGTCGGTGTGACGTGTGTACACGTGATTTTTGCGTTAAACATTACCTGCACCAAACAAATCGAGGAATCGTTTATTAATACTGCAAATAGCGAAGCGGTTCAGAGCTGCTTGCTCATTTAACTAGTTATTTCCAATGGATTCTCGCGTTTGCTGAATATGGTTGGGTAAATGCCAGACAGATCTCTGCTAATCTGCACACAATGTGAGCATAACGTTTACAAGGAAGGTAACGCGAAAGGAGCGAAGGGAAAGAGAGAGAAAGAAAGGGACAGGCATGATGTTGTTGAGACGAACCAAAGTGTCACTCGCGAGAGAAAAAAATCGCCGGGCATCGTTAAGTGTTAAGTGGCGTGTGTAAGGGTGTTAAGTAACCCGTGGCGTGATAGGACGTAGTTAATCTCACGTGTGCGTAAGAACGATCGGTCCGCTTTCTTTGCGCCTTCGATACCGCCATTAACGGAGCGGCGCCGTTTTAAACGCCGATGTTTTACTTACAGGGAAAAATTGCCAGTAGTTCGTTCCCTTACCCTTTTTCGCCCCGCTTTCCTTGCACCCTCCGGGTTAATCGCGCGCCTCAATAATGGCGATAATTTATTGGCCGCAGTCACGTGGCCCTCGCGACTCGCGTAAACAGTAAACGGTGATCGTTTCGTGATCTTTCAGGAGGACGGAACAGGGTGAGGATCGGCGCACGGCAGAATGAGAGAGATCGTCAGTCACCGATCGAGCAGGGACCCGTTGGCCCTTTGCACGAGAGATGGTTTTTAGAAGGTACGTAAAACGGAAGGATCAACATGCATTGGCACATCCGTTTCTATGGCCAGTATTCATAGTCGATTTTTATATTTAAGGAGATTGTAAGGGCATAAAACATATATATTAAAATTTATGCTTTAAAGAAATTATATACATGTGAAAGTTGTATTCATAACATTCTGTTTTTATTGAGTACATTTTTATAGATTATTTATCTTATTTGATATTAGTTTTATTGTTGTAAACAAAAATTTTTAAATATAACAAAAATCGAAATTTTTAAATATAATTTTAAGTACTAAGAATGACTTGTGCAATTTTCATTAAAATTCACCAATTAGTTTGTAACAAATGATATTTTGTTTATTTACCGAAAAATTAATGTCTGTGTCTCAATGTAATTTTACATAAATATTTTTGAATTCATAAAGTTATATAAAAAAAATTGAAATTTTTATCATTATTTTATAATATATTTATATATTCCTATTAGAGTACAAATTTAAAAAATTTTACTTTTTATTAAAATAACTTTTGATCCAAATGATCAACTGTCTCTAATTTTTTTGTATTACTTTTAAATGTAATTTAGAATAATCTGTAATTTTTTTAAGTAATTCTTAATAAATATATTGCGTTTGCCTTACAACCTCCTTAAAACTGTGTGTCTTAATCCTTTGCATTCTAAATTTTTTTTCGAAAATATAATAATGCACATTTAAACTGGCAATTTAAAAATGTCGAATGTAACACGACGCTCCTGTGAATAAAATTGATATCGAGTTACACTCGACATAGGAATGCAAAGGGTTAAGTATAGTCTTAAGATGTCACGAACTAATGAAAGAGTTGTATTGGCATATTAAGAGATTATTTAGGATGAAATAAGAACGGATTATGAATATTGGCCTATTTGTTAGTGGTAGGTACATCGAGAAACAGTAGTTGTTTTTTAGCAGTAAAATGTAAACGAGTCACAGTCGAGAATGTAAAGCAATACACAGAAAGAATGATTTTGCTGAGGTATCTAAAAAAGCTAGAGGTAGATCTGAAAATAATTTTGTTGATCATCAAAATATTTACGTAAGAATCTCGAGCATGATGAGAAATATTGCAAAAAGTTTTGACATTCTACCACAGCCAGTTGGAGTATCCTATATATTATTTTTATAGTCCAACAAAATTATTTTTTGATATGTATCAAGCTAAAATTTTTTACCATAGCAATCCTTTTCATGTAGCAATTAAAAAATTGCTTACCGTAGTATCTTTTCCACGTAGCAAATAAAAAATATTAATCGTTTACTGCTTTACATTTTATTGCTTAACTTTTTCTATATGCCACTGGCATATTTGATTTTTCGCTCATCTCATTGCAATTGAATAATCATATTCAGCACCAATCAATAGAGCAACCTATAATTGAAGCTGAGTGCTAATTTAACGGGAAAATAAAAGCGTAGCAAATTGTCGAATTATTCACGGAAAAAAACAATCGCTAAAGCGTCTAAAAATTTAGCTACTGATCTGAAAATAATTTTAATGATTCATCAAAATAATAATCACCTAAGAATATATAATGAGCAATATTGTAAAAAGTTCTGATATTCTAATAATTATTGTACTTTGAACGTTCCACATAATTATATCTATAGTCTAACAAAATTATTTTCAAATCTGTATTTAGTTACAATTTTAGACATTTCAATAAAAGCGTTCTTTACGTATTAGGATAGAAAAAAAGAAATAGAAAGGATAATAGAAAGCCAGATGCGAAACATCTGACCTGGACATTATAAAAAATATGTAAAAAGAAAGAGAACATAATTTCCGCCGCTTTTTTTACATCGTCTCGAAAATGTGGCATGAATACGAGCTCGAGCAGTATTTTACGGAATCATCTTTTTCCGAGCAGTTACAATTCCGCGGCAGTTCAATTTCTTCCTCTTCCATGTTTTTTTTCTACTTCCTTTCGCAAATCTTCTTCTCTGTCAGTCGGAAATCGTGTGCTCAGAGTTATTTGTTTCCGACTTACTCGGGAAATATGAATTGCATGTAACGTGTCGTGAAACTGTAATAACGCTCTTCCACGAAGTCACGTAGAGAATTGGCGATTGAGCATGACAGAAAATTCGTGCCAGTCGATGTTTCTCAAATAAGGTGGCTGTTTCATTGTATGTATATCGTCACGTGGCGGCCACAAGATCTGAATATAAAAAAATATCTCTTTTCTCACTGGGTTTTCCTGCATGTAGAAATAAGGTGAATAGCCACATTAAATCAGTAGGGACTGCATTTGTTGACAGAAAGGACGACTTTGTTAAAGTACTGAAAAGTTTAGCTAGATAGAAATCTGAATATAATTTTGTTGAACCATCAAAATAATTAAAGATCTTAAATATGATGAGCAATGCTTCAAAGTATTGTATTTTGACATTTTAGCAATTAGTTTAAGCATCCTATGTAATCATTTTGATGGTCTAAAGTCCGATTGCACCAACGTTACTATGACTTTAAGCAAGGCTTACAACTATCTGTCTTGTTTTAAAGCGAAAGAGAGACAGAGACAGAGAGAGAGAGAGAGAGAGAGAGAGAGAGAGAGAGAGAGTTTTAAACCTTGCTTAAAGTCAAAGTAACGTTGGTGCAACTGAATCTAAGAAAATTATTTTCAGATTTGTATCTAATTAAGTTTATAGGTACGTTCAGCAAAATCTTCTTTTCCATATGTCTGTAAAGAACGTTGGCTATAATTTAATGACACTAATACTACGACACAATATAATTCAAGCCAAAAATGCTTTTCAATTATAATTAAATATATCATTCTCGACACAATATCGTCGCAATTAATATGCCGTCGCGGTAAATTTCGCGGTAATTTGCGTAATCTTGTCTGAGTTGTTACGAGGTAGCAGCAATATATCTATCTGCGTAATTATTTTTCTGTACGATGTACATGAAAACATATAAATCTCACTTTTTGTGGAATCACGAAAAGCGATCGACCGTAACGTCCGGTATCCGCGCCTTCATTTTTCGAAATAACGAAAAAAAATGACGATTTGCACAATTTGTTGCAGTCATGTTTTTCTCTCACCGCTTCCGTCGTGCATTCCCCGATTTCGACGTTCCAGAGCGATAATCAGTACGGGCCTCGAGGAGTGTTTAAGCTTAATCACGGGCAGCTACGGCGAGGCTGGCCCATAAAGCACGAACGGCGCGTTCTCGAAGATTTACGCGATTGCGACGAAGGGGGATGAAGGGCGAAAGGGACTGGGGATACAAAATCGGTGCACGGCACCCTCGGGAGCGCGTGACGGTTTATCTTCCTCCGTTGCATGTGCATTATTATCATTATATCGTTCGTTCTTTCTACCGCCGTCCCTTCCTCGCTACGCCCTTCGCCTTTCGCTACGAAACGCTTCCCTGCAGCGGCGCGCCGCGCCGGCTTGAAAGAATTTCGCAAGGGAGCGATTGGCCGTTTACTCGCAAACTACAGCGACACTGTTTACGACTCCGCATTACGATGCATAGTGGAATAGCCGGTAGGATAAGCCGCTGCAGCGCGACCTCTTAGCGGTTATGGTTTCTCCTGTACTTGGTCAGCGCTTGTTACTCGAACGGACCTCTCCTTTACGGCGAATTTCGCGAGAGAGATCGCTGATCCATCGCCGAGGCACGCGAGCGATAAATCGAATAGACTGAAAGATAAGGAACACGGCTGCATTGCAAAGTTCCACAATTCACGTGTCTGCAACTGCGGTAAACTAATTCACGGGACAAGGATGCACGCAACGCGCGTTTTCTTTTTAAATGTTTACTTGCTTTTTTTTTTGTAATTGTACATAATAACAATGGGTGCTTTCCAACAAGAGACAGATAGATGGCACAACGAATTTATTACATCTTTATTATTTGTCAATGTTAAAAAAATGATAAAATAATCACTGTGCTACACTGTGTGTTTCTTGCTGGAAAGCGGCGGAACAAAGCACGGTGTAGTAAAAACATTTTTGGTTTCCTTCGTAAACGAGAAGAACATTTTTTAATAACAGCTAGATTTTTTTATCTCACGCTTTTTTTGCGAGTCCTTTTGTTTTCCCGGACGAGACTAACAATAACGCTCTTCCATTCAACGGTTCAATTACGCGAGTGACGCCGGCCGTTTCAAGCTGGGACGACATCTGCGTTTCCTCACAATCGCGCCTTGGCGTGTTCCACTTTTCCCCGACATGTGCTCGTTTCAAATAAGTTCTATGAATGAAGTTCGTCTGACTCTAATTAAATCGCGTGAATGAGAGCAAGCAGGGCTGTGTCACCAAAAGTGTCAAGGATAATAGAATTTAAACCGGAAAGATAAACCTATCATGTCAAAGTGAGAATGAGAAGGGGAATTCCCGCAGGAGGATCAAACTTCAAAAGTATCGTCGATTTATTTGCGATGCGGGCGAAGTAATACCGTCAGGAGTTGGGACGGGAGTTTGGTCGGACATTTATATATCACAGATAATATATCATTGACTATAATATTGACAAATGACAAAAACTTCGTCTTTTCGCTAATATCTCAATATTTCCGTTTATTTCTAATTTATCACGAGAGGATGTTATATATCGTTGATTGCAGCGTTAATCTGCTTTTAATTAATTTCGAATTTTGTTCAGCGCAGCTATTTAAATTCTGCCTTGGACAGCAAGATCTCTAACAAGATGCAAACCTATCTCTGCAGCAAACACAGCCCGTTAATCTACAAAATGCGTTGATTTAGCAGAAATTTCCCTTCAGAATATCACAACATTCATTATAAAGATAACAATCTATTAAATACTTTTCCAGTTAAATATACACAGCCTGATTCTTTCTGAATCCTCGATTAGTCGCCTTTTAGGTAAATACTGCCTTTCATAGAAGTGACTTTACTGCAAATTCCATGATGAAAAATTATAAAAACGTACAAATTTTTACAAGACACACTGTTAAATATCAAAGAAGCAATGATAACTTAGTCTTTTCTTTTGAATTAAATAACATTTTGTTATTTTTAACTTCTATGTATGTCAAAATCAAACCATTTCTGAGATTAGTTTTAGACTTGAAAGGAAATATCGGCCGTATATTAACGTATGCGCGCATTTAATAAATAATATACTAACTTTCAATCGAATTTAATACATTTTCTTAAGTTAAATTGTTTAACTCTATTGATTTAATCAAATTAATGACATATTGAGCAGCAGTGGTGATCTATATATTATTAGAAATTATTAAAAATAACTAAAATTGAACATATTTCGATATTATAAGAATTGATTTATCAATATAATATTATAACATAATATATTGCTCACACACATTCCGTCAACGATGAGTTTACTTTGCCCGTATTTCCAAAGAGAATTAAAGAACGATTTGATGAAATTATATGAAAGGTTCGAGAAATTGGACTTTAAAGAGAAAGAACGAACGGGAGGGAGGAGGGGGGAGGGAGATTCTTTTTTTAAAATGAGACCAATAAAAAATCAAGGATTGCGGAGAAGAAGGGAAGAAAGGGAAGAGGAAAGAAAGAGAAGGGAGATCTCGTTAACATGTGATTCAATTTAATTGAATCTTAATGAGTGAGTCTGACACAGAATGTCGTAGAAATAGTAATCCTAGCGGCTTGGCATAGCCGATCGCGACTGACGCTCATGAGATTCCTGTCATACCATACTATGACCCCAGATCAACTGTGATCGCGTGTCGGCATGTACCATAGATTATCCGATCATGTTCGATATATAGGTTGTTCGAGAAATAGGTCACCCATCTCAGCAAATATTAGAAATACTCAGGCAGGAGTGATACTCAGTTTATAATATTTTTCGTATTGAAATAAAAATAAATCGAGAATCATAAAAATCAAATGAATTCTCATGTATAAATTTGGTGAACAATTACTTCGAAAAAATTTGCATCGTTTAATAATTCGATAATTAAATAATTTCCTTTGTATAATTTTAAATAGTAGGTTGAAATTTAAAATTCTTTTTCAAAACTCTCTCTGGTTCTCTCTCTCTCTCTCTTTCTCTCTCTCTCTCTCTCTCTCGTTAATTATATATGACAGTTAATAAAGAAAACTTGAAAATTGTGAAAAAACCGGTGTTTAATAGAATTTTCAATAAGGGATTGAGAAGATTAACAAAAGATTTACAACTAAATTGGTAATACCTGGAATAAGAAATTTCTTGAGGAACTTAATTTTCGTTCTAACTTATCTTATATATTGTAGTTATAAATTTGCAAAATTGAATTCTTGTTTCTTAATTATAAGAAAATTGCTCATTAGATTATTTTTCTATTAAATTCGGAAAGTTCCGTAATAAAAGATGGTTTCTTTAATGTTACGGATTATTCCAATGGAATTTTATTTTCGTTGTTTTGGAAGAAGAACAAACATTCGTAGACGAGGGATGGCACCTTTAATTTTAGCTTTCGTATACGACAGCGATTTATTACAAGTAGGACTGACATGTAATAGTATTGATTGTCTTGAAACAATCAGCGATGTTTGTATTTTGTGCCGAGAATCGAACGAAGCGGACGGCGTTTAAATATTTGACAATCGTTTTCTTTCTTTTTCTCTGTCTCTCTCTCTCACACACACACACACACACACACACACACACACACACACACACACACACACACACACACACACACACACTTTGTATTCTTTGATGAAATCATATTTACCTCAATTCGTGTTGTGCGTACTAACATTGAAATAATTATAAAATCTGAATGCGAAGCTATATAAGCAACATGCCGATCATAATTCGGCCAAAATGCTTAATTTATACACTAATTACGTATGCAATCGAATTACGATCGTAATTATATCGCCGATTTTGATCGTACAGTTTAATATTTATTAATTTATTATAATTTTATAATCGAATATATATATATGTTTCTCGATGCTACATCAATATTATAAAATATATTATCTTCTCAAACTATCAATTTATTCAGAACTTGATATTTACTCTAAATATCATCCCAGAATTTCAAGTAAAACGTATATTTATTTCTTCTAAATAATCAAACTTAGGATTTTTTTTTTTTACGAATTTTGTCGAATTACAACGAGATCAAATTAGCGAATGTGCTGAGTTCTGATAAGTTCGCAGGAGGACGAATTGGGCGAGGCTCGCCGTTTTATTGAGCGAAATCGCGACACCGATGCATCTCCGGGCGCGTATTTCAATTATTAATGTCGACATCACGTGTCACGGTTATTTCTGGGAGTAAAAAAGAGACAAGACATTTCGCGTGGCCGTAGGAGGATATAATAGAAATGTAGGACGGTGATACAGGACGGGTGGGG
>NW_017304406.1:615741-627371 GCF_001594115.1 Trachymyrmex septentrionalis | reverse complement strand
GGGGGGGGGGGAGAGGGAGGTAGGAAGAATGAGAGAAAGCGGGAGAAAGAGAGAGTACACAATGTTCTCCCCTGGATTTATATAACTCGTCGCCGGTCTGCGGGGGCAGAGAAAGAGAATGGAGCGAAGGGAGGGAATCATCTGCATGCGCGAATAGGTAATCGATCGCGCGCGGATACAGGACGGCAGTTAATAAATTAAGATAACCGCGAATCGTAGAACGAGAGGGAAAATGGGTTAATGAGACGTGACGGAGGAAGTAATTTTCATCGTAAGGGGGAAAGGAAGAAGGAGAGGCGCGATCAGGAAAATGAGAAGAGCGACACGTGGGGATTATTACGGGGATCCATTACAAATTTATGATTCGTCCATGGATAAAATACGACCGCGCGCCTCAATATTAACCGTATATTAATGTCGCCATAAATTAACTGTCTAAGAACGACGTTCTATTCGATGTGCGAGTGCTTAAACGGAATACTTGCGCGTACTAAACTATCCGAATTCATAATTTCTCCATTATCACTTTCTCGCGTTCTCCGCTAATAACTTCTTCTATTTAATATACAATTTTTCATCGTTCATTTCTGAAAAACGTATATTGTAGAATTTATTTTAAAAATTAATTAAGAATCAAAACTGAGGAAATACAGGAGACGTACGTGGAATGAATATTAATAATCATATACAGAGATATATAATTGTAAGCGGAATAAGTTTTGAATTTAACTACACGGAGAGAATTTTTTTTTAAAGTTTACCCTGAAAAGATGATAGTTCTGGGACAACATTGTATTTTAAATAATGTTATGTAAATGTCTTTCATTCATTAATAAAAAAATAATAGAATATAAAATAAGTTTGATTAATTTTACTGAAGTGTATGGTAAAAATCTTTAAATATTGTATTGTACCACAACTATCATATTTTCAGGATGAATTTTAAAAGTTAATTCTCTCCGTGTACAGTCATCGTGGATTAAGATCTAACAATAAGCAACAGTCCATTGTTGTAATAACAAATTCAAATAAAAATTAATTAAAGATAAAAAATAAGCTAGTCTTCATAGATAAAGACTGCAGTTAAGTCGAAACTCTTGTTCTGTTATACAATTATTAATATATTCATTCTTAGGCTGAAACAAAAGCTCATAGTTATGAACTTCAACATTCAAGCAATTGTGCAACTTTATTAAAAATAAATGAAATTTATTATTTAAATTAAAAGAAAGGGTTTTAAAGCTTAAAATCTCTATTTTTGAAAGATTACTATGCCATTTGAGTTTCTGTGAATTTAGTAATTTTTACATAAGGAAAATTACGAGCTGGACAAAATGGAAAATTTTCTTTTCACTTTGTGAACCTGTCATATGCTAAAAAGAAACTTATGAAAATTTTCGACTTTCTAACGTGAAAACTTTCTAACGTGAAAGCTAAAAGTTTTTCCTACAAAATAATTTTTTTATCGATATTTGTAAGATTTTTTGTTAATTGAGTTATCACGGATTAATTAAAAAGAGCATTTTAACTTTAACTGCTCCTAACTCCGTTAAAAACCGCATCGTACCGCAATTTAAACAACAAATTCTCTCTTGGAGCTAAAACTTTGCTAAAACTCTATTGAGTTAATATAAGTGTTATATAATTTTTTTAAACATATAAACATAATTTCAAATAAAGTAACGTTACAAACTTTTCTTCTAATCCAATATTTCGGGCTTTTGACCTCTAATTAATCTTTTTTGAATTTATTGTCAACAATAACGAGCTGATGCTTAGATTTCGAGAGTTGATCTTATTTCTACGGTAAAGTAAGAAAGGAAACTTCACTGGTTTTCTTCTTTTTTTTTTTAATCTTTCTAAAAAACACAACAATCATTAACCCAACTTGTCGTCCTGATTTCAGGAAGAGGGCATGACGCACCGAACTCATGCAGTGGCGAAAACACGTGCGCATCAAGTACGGTGGTCGAGTCGGTGTCGGTCAAGGACAGCGGGAGCGGGAGCAGGTGCAGCTGCAGGTGCGCGTGGTGCAGCTGCAGCGGGAAGGGGGCGCACGACTCAGCTACGTCTGTCATCAGCCTCAACTCTCGTCAACGGCTCGCCGCAGCTGCAGCGCAGCAGCCATGCTCTGCTGCGGCCGCAGGAAAGTAAGTGCAGTACAACGCAAGATTTAACATATCGCAGATTGCGCAAATACCGATCGTAATAAACAGCGAGGGCCATCTTGAAGCTCCGGAAGGTCGCAAGTATTTAAGCGCAACTTCGATCTCTGCAAAATCACTAATGCCCGTTTCTATCGATGTAGAGTAACTTCAATCTCGTTAGGCTCAACTTGTTCTCCGTCTTTTTCTAACTCTTGAAACTAGGAAAAGATGAAGTTAGGTGAATCAACAAGATTAAAATTAACCTACATTGGTAGAAACGGGTGTAAGACCACTTATATGTTTATTTCTATACCAACGTAGATTAACTTTAATCTCAGTTTAACTTACTTTTCATCTTTTTCTGGTTTTAAAAAGATTCTGGTCAGAGGAAGATGATGAGTAAGTTGAATCGAGATTAAAGTTAATCTATGTTGATAGAAATAGATCTTAGAGGCGCCTTAGAGATTTTTCAAGTTGAAACTCAGCGAAAATTTGGAACAGAACGAGTTAACGCTAGGAATTTTATGTGCGTAAGATCGAACCTAAATCTTGCCAACAAACGATGGATTCGAGCCAAATCAGAATGCGCCAAAGTCCATTTTTCGAATCCGATTGAAGGATTCATCACCGCGCGGAATTGTACGTTAAAGATCGCGTTGGAGAGCTTTGCAGAGAAAAAGAGAGACCTTTAGGAACGCCCTTTAGCATACGCTAAGCGTCACGGAAATTTTCTCTCACGCGTGTCTGCCCTTGATTCTCGTGCGAGGATTCCGACGTCCGTATCATACCTGAATCACATTTCATGTACATTTAAAGGGCAGACGTGAATCATCCAGCATGTCCGTCACGCGTTCATTCATATCGCAACTTTTATCCGATACAATATTACGCGGTGCAAAAGTTATTCGTATACGAGCACACGTTTATAATTTTACGTTCTACGCGGGGGCGCCCGGTCATGCATTCGTTCTACTTTCCGTTAAGTTTATTCCCAATGGGAAATCCTCTTGAATCTCGACGTCAAATATGTAATTGATACTATTCAAGCGTTAAATCAAGTTTCCGTTAAAATAACTCGCCGCTCGGAATCATCTGTAAAGAGCGAGATTTTATCTATTCCCGAAGTAAAATCCATTGAAAGTTTCACTTCTCGGTATTAGGTCTTTCACACTCTCCGCGCAAAGAGCTTAATTTTGGCAAGAAACAGAAGGTTTTTACTAGATTTTAAATTCAGCACTGAAACAATTCGATGAAACGTTTCCCACGCATAGCGCATTTATGCGTTGCATTTACAATGAGAATAACACGATCGCTAGGTTTTCTTTGATAGTATTTAATATATTTTAATAGTATTTAATGCACTCCGAGATTTGTAACAAGCGTGAAAGTTTTCTAAGAGCTTTACGTCCATTTATAATCGTGAAAAAGAAATGATTGTATAAATGCGAGCATAAGAGTGAGGGATTATTTTCTCTTCTCTTTCAAATTGAATTTAAATCTTCCATCGCCATTTTTTTTAAAAGTGGAATATTTTGATGCGATGTTAGAAATGGAGAAAATATACGTTTGTATATATACGAGAGAATACCAGGAGCTAAGGGGTTAAACAAAGTCGTTTTCAACCCCCTATCTTCGTTATCCGTGTACATCTCGAACTGAGAAACGGCGGTATCGAAAGGATGAAGCCAAAGTCATTCGAGTACACCGTTGTCGAATGCCGGCTTCGGATTGCTGTCCATTCAATTTGTCTCGATAAATCGTCAGGTGAGCCTCCATCGTGTCAGGCCGGTCACGCGATTTTTCCTTTCACGATAAGATCTATTCTCGGAATCGGAACTTTAAGTCAATACATGGCATTAAAAAATATTGCACTGCGATTTAACATACTATATAAAAATTATTTTCCTTTTCCTCGAATTATTTAAAGTGTAAATAATATTATTCTTAAAATTAATATCTGCGATTCTACGAGCGTGAAGCATATTTAAACGTCATTCAGACTTTCCGATAGATCTCGCTTCGATAATGAAAATAATGAGGACGATGCGACGATCTAAAATTATCCGAGAAACCATTGGAAAGCGTTGTTATTAACGTACTGAGCATTGATATCGTGAAAGCAAGAGCAAACGTTAGATAAAATGTCAGTCGATTTTAGTGTCGTTTCTAGAAAATCTTTAGCAACGTACGTAATCGCATACTCTCTAAAATTTTTTTAATGAAATCTAATTCTAACAGTGACAGTTGAGCCAGTGTTAAAAAAAGTGGCTCAATTTTCAAGAATGAGATTTCATTCAGGGTCCTTTTAATTATTTTATAAATAACACAACAATCTGTATTTTGCCTATCGTGTGCTTTTGCCTAAAGTTATAGAAATAGAAGTCTGGTTAATTATCTGGTTCGATTAAAAGTGGCATACACGGAAAAAAGAAAGTAGCTGTCGTAACTAAAAATTGTGATAACTAAATGGCAGGTGTAAAGTATGGACAGCTAAAATATAGGTATCATAGCTAATTAGCTGCGATATATCTATATTACAGCAGCAACAGCAAACCATTTCGCTGTAGCTTATAAATTTATAGTTACGACAAATATATTATAACAAATCAAGATTAGCTGCGTCATAGAAAATCTTTTCTTCTGTGTACATGCATACACACACACGTGCACTTAAATATACACAACTGTATAAGACATTTTACATATCCGCTTTTCAATTTTTTCACGTGCCCAATCATCGTCTGATTGGTTCCACCATTTTTCAAACCAATCAAGAATAGGACAAGATTGGCCAGATTCTTATTTCTGGTGGTGCGTTCGGGGAGGTTCGCTATTAGCGCTATTTCTGTCATTCCATCATCATTGTTTATTACACGTAAAGCAAAGAATGACACGAATAGCGCTAACAGTGTCTCTCCGAACGGACCTCAAGGACAGTGTATACTCTTGTCCTCGGAAACGCGTTTGGTTTATCTAAGATAGATCGTGCCCTTTCGTCGCTCGCATCTCGCGATCAAATACCAACCACGCTCGATTTACACCACATGGATCGTCCAAGCGCGTCGAACACGGTCCGCATCGGCGAAGTCGGGATTAATCGGGTTAATGTCACGCGCTCTCACGTGCGCGTCTGGCTACCATCGGCTGCCACGTGCATCCGCAGACCCGATACCGGCGGACGTTCCGAGGATAGTGTTGCGACTGGATTTATCACGCGGTCGCACTATGTACACTTCATAAGATACATCGCACGCGATATCGTATTATCGTACTGTACGCAGATACAATCGCGGAATTAACGTCGGAATTTTCGCGAACATTTTGAAAAACTTGAAATTCTCGTCCTTTCCTTTAATACTTCTTTTTTTTTTTTTCCTTTTTATTTCAACGACATTCAAGATAAATATTGGAAGTATTCCAATATTTAAAGTAAATATTGGATTTATTCCAATATTAGAAATAAGATGATATTTAAGGTGAATGAGTTTTATATTAAACGTGAAAAAAAAAAAAAACATTTGCATCTGTTATTCGTGATTATTCCGTAATTACGGCATACCATTTCGCAATGTCTCACAGGGGAATCGATGTAACAGGAGTAAAAATTTAATTGAATTACGCAGGTTTATTTTCGAATAAATTGTATTAAAATTTAATTATATACATATATAGCCATTGCACAGCACGCGTATCTGTCGTGGAAGCTGCGAGGCACGAGAGGCGAGTGCGATGATTTAATAAAGGAGAACGATATGTTCTATCAACCGACTTGAAAAAGGCTAACGTTTTCCGATATGTCGAGGGTTAGTTCGAAAGTTCAATTGTGAATAGTATCGTAGCTCGAAACGCTTTACGAGTCTCTGCAATACACTTTGAGCGCTATGACTACTTTTCTATCCTAATTAAAAATTTATTTCATTTACAATCTGCCTAATCATTGTGCGCTGTTGAAAAAAGATTCTGCCTTGGAATACGTAGATATAAACGCCGATTAAAAATAATCTATTTGTGATTAAAATTTGTGATTAAACTTCACTGATTAGTTCTAGAAGTGTCAAATGGATGCATCTATAAATAAATCTAATTCGCTAATGGAAATTTCTCCGGCTTTATGTTGTTACTTTGAATATAGCCTTCCGATTTAAATCGCAATTTTATGACCTCGTTCTATGGAGTCTGACGGTTTCCCAGAAAAAAATTGAAGAATACACTTGCAGGAATCACGTATAAAAATATGAATGCTTACGAAGTAGTTCAACCTAGAGACTATACACTATGACCGGTATTCATAGTCAGTTCTTATATTCAAAACCGTCTTAAGTTCTATCTTGAGATGTGACGAACCAATCAGAAGGTCGCATTGGCATCTTAAGACATTACTTAAGACAGTCTTGAAATAAGAACCGACTCCGAATGCCGGCCTATAATTACTTTTGTACGCGCTTGACTACACACTGGGTCTCTCGATGATATCATAAATAGGACATTAGGATTTAGTAATTTTTTTTCTCAATGCGCGTCCCCTGTTCTAAATTTCTTTGATTTGCGGCACAACCCCTTACTCGCAATGAAAGCCGCGTCGAGTTCTCATCGGTAGCCGGCGCGGGCGTGCCGGGATCCTCGAATTGATATCATCGTGGGGTACGCATTCACGAGGATCGAAAATATTTGATATCGGCGGAGTATACGTATCAGTTCGCGGTAAATCAATATAGAGAGATACGGAACGCGCCGGGACGGGATGGGACGGAACGGCGTATAGGACGGGGGGAAGGTGGCGGGTGCGGAGAGGGCTTTATCTGATATATTTGTCACAGTTGCGCCCGCAAATATCCGGCAGGTTGCCATTATTTTGCATTCTATCGGTGCCCGTAACCCGGACGAAATAAACGCGCATACATTTTCTATTCGGGCCCTATGCTCCCTTCTATCGGTGGGGGAGGGGAGGAGGTGAGAGGAGAGGTACGGTCGAACGCGTTTTCAGTTAGCGCGGCCGGAAAGTCGCCGAAAATAGTGGAGAGTCTGGGGGGGAGGGGGAGGGGGAAGGGAATTTATTTATATACACGTACATGCGACGTGATTGCCGAACGCAATTAAAACACGAACGCGCGTGCGGATTATAGTCGTTTTGAGGGGAAAGGGGGCCAGATGGGGGGGAGGGGAAGGGACTGGCGCGTCAAAATGCATCACTGGGCGTCTCGTCGAGGAGAGATTGACTCTAAATTTGCATCGAAGAAGCTGACATAATCTGCATAATTTGTTTTCTCTCGCGCCCGTTGGATTCCCCGTTTCTATGGAATAATTTTTCACAATAGCTCTCCGACGATTCCTCTCTTTCTTAACTATTTAGGATATAATTTGGGAGTCTCTTGTTACAGAGAAATCTTTCCTCTCGACATGCCTCTCTTATTCCTTTGCGTGTTAATTTTCATTTCATATATTATGACAATAATAGGGAGTTTTTGCAATAACGTGGATCTAGGTACGGTGAAAATGTTATCTTTTTCTTAATTAGTTGTTAAGAAGAAGATAACCTGACCTTAGCGTTCATCACATCTGGATAAATTGTATTGCACAAATTTCCTATTATTGCATATCCGCACGGAAGATCCAGGTTTGAATCTCAAACTGGCGTAATATTTTTCGCAATAAAATTATTAACAGGTTTTAAGATATTTATCAACATCAGATTATTAAGATCTATCTAAGATGCCTATCACCATCAATATTATTAAATTGCTTGTCAATTTAATTTGTGATATTACTAAGGGAGACCTGGGCCGGATGTCACAGTTTTTGATTAGAAAAAAGTGAACGCCTGATTTTGAAATATTATGTACGTTATAATATACCAAACGTACATCCTTCAGGTATTAAAAAAATATTACTCGTGAATTCATCATATCGTAAAAAATAAATTATTTAATTTTAAATGAAGCTGCGGAAATGTGACAACCATCGTGATCTGCATTGATTGTCGCACGTTCTAGGATTGACAGTAGCATATTTGTTATGGACATATAAAAAATACAATTTTTATTTTAATATCAGTTCTATATTTTGAGAAATAATAGTAACTATGGTATTAATTCAAATAAAATAGTCATTTTAATCATAAAATACGTAATTTGTTTTTGTACCGTAGTTTTTAAATGAAAAATGAAAAAATATATATATCTACGAGTATATGATATATCTATATATAATATATAATCTCCTTTCATTTTGTTCGATCAACCCCGCGTAGCCATTTTTAATAAAAGAGATTCACAAACTTTGTCAGGATAATGATTAATTAATTGTAGCACAGATCTTCTAAGACATGTCATTTTCTATGGATACAGGGATATCGCGATTAAAATAATGCCGAAGACTTGTCAGACAAAATAGGTGATGAGAAAAATTTACTCACCAACTTCATTTTCTTAAAAATCGTTATAAATAATATATACAGTGCTTGTAGAGTAAATCATTTTACACAACAAATGAATATTATATCAGCAATTTACATTAAAAAAAAAGGAGATTTTTCTGCCATGTATGAATTATAAGTATTTTGACAATCAAGTCCGTACGACAACCAGTCCCCCCTACTCTAGTTCTCCCCACTCTAGGTCTCCCCTACTCTAGATCTATTAGAGTAGAAAATTAAATTCGATGTGCAATTTGCAGGATTAAATATGTATATAAATTCACATCAAATTATTTAATTTAATTTAATTTAAGCACTAAAGATCCAATTTGACCGTTTAAGGTCTTTATTTCCTATTTACTTTGTATTTAACTATTCATGTGTTGCGATTTTAAAAGATATTGACATTATTTTTAATTTCTCTTCTTAAAAACATTGATTTTTCGTCAAGTTTAATACAGCTAACGTGGGACGCGCCTATATTTTGATGCGATGAAGATAGAATCGCGAAAAATAAAAGCAACCTACGTAAGAGTCTTAATAATAAGTCTGCACGAATAAAAAGATGGAGAGCCTCCTCCCATGACATTTGATATTTTAAATCCTTCATTAGCGTGATATTTTTTTATATCTGAAATGGACGATCTAAAGGACTTGAACGCAATATTCTTTGTATGGTGTATGTATATGTTCGCATACGTATATTCGAGTACGGACGTCGTTCAATAAGTTGCCTCATAAAATCCAATTTTGCCTTCGCTTCAAACTACACTCGATTCAAGAGATTTTTACTCTTTTATAACGTACGTTCTTATTTAATATAAAGATCCACTAGAAATTCAGCTGAATGATGAGGAAGTCTTTTTATACTCTCAATTTAGTAAAACTTTTATTGGAAATTAATCTAAAACGGTAGACCGAAAAAGATAAGTTAATTAAATATTACTTTATATAATATCACGAATCGACATATATGTCACTTTTCTGAAATTTCAATTTTTCTACGAAAAAAAAAAACGAACTATTTCCCGAATTTATTTAAAAAATGAAAAATAATAATCACTAAGTGACGAATTTTCCAGAATTTTTCACTTCTATTTATTACGAGATGGTACTCGTTGTGCGCGAGTAGAAGGCACGAGGGTAGTACTCGGGGATGCCCGAGCTCGGATTATCGTGAAATATCACGGCCCTTGGCATACGCCCCCGTCGCTTTCCTCTGACGTCTGGCCGTAGAAGCCGACGAGGGATCCGTTAGCGATCTTTTGAAAGCGAACCTTGCATCGTGCAAGTTCAAGGGATGCGAGAGGAGAGGTTGAGACGCGTCACGAAAGAAACGACAGCGCTGAGCGCCGCACACTGCCCTTTGCGTCGCCGTTGCTGCGATCTTTTTGTTTAAACACTCTGAGGATGCAATAAAAAAAAAGTATCTTTCTTAATCCAACTGCTACGGCTACCTAATGAATTATTTAATGAATTACCGATGCGTTTGTATTCTCGACTGTCTAGATTATCGTAATCCTTATTACGAAATGAATTTTATATATTGTTTTCGCCTTTTTGTGGATATTATATTTTCTTTATATATTTTAATGTTTTACTGTGATATGTTATAATATTTTGTGTTTCTCAAACACACAGATAGAGCAATAATTTATTTATTTTTTTTTTTCTAGAAAACAATACGAGTACAATTTTATTACAAATTAATTTATAATATTATATAATACATTTAAAAAATGTTACTTATTTATGTATAAAAAAATAAATAAAAACTTTATTTTATTAAGTTCTTATAAATCTTTTGTTAAATTTGTGAATTCCATCACTTCCCTCCTCCTCTTTTCCTTATAATTTCTATTATATAATAATTTTATGTAAAAGTATTAATCTTTCATAACATTGTTCCTGCAGATATAAATAAACATACATATATATTGAAAGTAGAATAAAAGCTATCCGTTTGTGTGAATTTTTAGCAAGTATCACGGTTAATTTAGCTGCGAAACGCTTAAATCCAGCCGACCGTGTAATTACCGTTATCTCCGAGACGTTGCGTAATCTGCGGTCGTTTATTATCACCGATTCTGTTTCGCGCACCTAAATCACTTTTATCGCTGCTCTCATCGGTTAGAAGAAATCGATTTAATAATTCACAGTTGTTGCAGATCGTTATTAAAGAAAAAAGACCATCATGTAAGTAGAGAAATTCTTTCTCTCACTGAAATAAATTATTTCCCTCATTCTGCTGCTCCATCGTTATTATTACAGATTTCATGAATAAAGCGATATATAAATATTAATTAAACAAAACAAACAAAAATATAGCGATTCGCAATAAACTTAAATTTTCGCAAGAAATGCCTTGATAAAATTACACCGGCAATGTGTCAACCGGCGCCGTCCAAAGCGCCGACGCGGCTCGGCGAAACTTACACCGGCCGGACAAGTTGACAACTTTAACTTAAATTTCACTAATGACATCATTAAAATAATAAATGACGTCGTTTAGAAAGTAGAATGCGCCAGCTTGAGGCACGACCGGCCGCGATGTGTACTAGCCTCGCGATCTAAAAGCCTCGGAAATCGGAAAAGTCTCATTCGCCGACGACGCGACGCATTCCGTTTCGGCCACCCCGTCTCTGATTATTGATATCCGATACTCGACTGATCGGACGCGTAAAGACAACGAATCACGTCGGAAGATAAATGTACTTTCGACTTGCGATTGTACGGCTGCCAAATCCAGCGTAAAGAAACCCGTGTGTGAGTTCCATTTTCATGGATATTTAATAATTCCCAGAATCTTTGCTTTTAGTCTTAAATAGATTTTTAAATTATTAATTAAGAATATCAAAATGCAGATAAGCCGCGATAAACGAATCTTTGAATATTAATGTAACTTAAATATATACATAGTAGTTTAAATTATTGATAAAACATATTAAATATGTTTAATATTGTACATTAAGTATATTTAAATTATTATACCATAAAAATGTAGATTTTACCTAAAAATTATTTAAGAAAGATTTAAAGTATGTAAAATAGTAGATTTTTAACTTGCCTCG
>NW_017304406.1:605395-615641 GCF_001594115.1 Trachymyrmex septentrionalis | reverse complement strand
TTTTTTTTTTTTTTTTTTTTTTTTTTTTTTTTGAGGAAAACAATCCATAGATCTTTCGGTGTTTTGTAATATTATTTACTTCCCAAGTAAATAACGGTAGTCTTGTTTTGTCACTACTCACTTTTATCCGGCTTCTCTCTATTCTAACTCGTTTCCGCTGTTAGTCCACTTTGTTTGCGGTTCCGACGAAATTTGGCGCCGCGCGCCAAATGAAGTACGATAAAATAGATCTCGCCTGAAACCGACGGATATCGGTTACGGTTCCCTTTGTGTGTGCTTCCTGCTTGACGGCGTGCCAAGGAAAGGGTCCGACGCATCGTAAAAAGTAACTTCCGATTCGATATTACCATAAGCGAGATAGGCGGAGAGGGCGGTTGTATAAGTTTCCGGAACTCGGCTTTACGCTCCTTCCGCGTATCACGCGTGTCGGCACAGCCGGTCGGATATTTTGCATGCTTCTGCGAAAATCGCCTTCTCCCCATGGAGAGAGAGAAAGAGAGAGAGAGAGAGAGAGAGAGAGAGAGAGAGAGAGAGAGAGGGGTGCATTACGTGCAATCGAGTCCTCTTCACGTGCACGCAAACCGGATGTTTCGGACGACGCGACGAGCCGCTCATGCATAACGGGTGTCACAGAAGCGATATGATTCGTTGCTACAAGAGGCTCATTTGAATTGTAATTGTATTTCGCCCTTTCTCCCTCCCTCTCCCTTGGTCTCTGTAGAAACGATTATTCCGCGTCAAAATCGCGCTGCCGTTATGCCGCAATGCTATGCGAGCCTCTTTTCCTCTGCCTCTTCTTAGGAGAAAGGTATTCCGATTGCGAGCAAGTCAGAGATATATACGAGGGAGGATCGTGACTTTGATATCCATAAATAATTGCGAAAGTGTCCTCAATGATAGATTGTGCCGCGATATATTATTTAATGAAGCTCAATGCTGTCTTTTTACTTTATCAAAAGTTCGTAAAACTTATCCTGTTGCACCTCTGCCAGCTAAAGGGACAGACTCCATCTCGTTAATTATACGCCGATTAATTATTAGTTCAACTTCTCGTACACGTACATGTCGTTAACTTTCGAGCGTTAATAATCCGCTGATATCGGTCGTGAGAGCTCCGCTTCACGGATGGAAAACGGAAACGTTCTGTCGATCCGGGATTAGCCGGCTATCGATCGTATAAGCGCGAGAGCGACGCGACGTTTTCGCTGGCATAAAATTCCGAAATTCTCGGACGTTTCGTTCGGAAATACGCTTTTCAAACGCGCTTGTAGTACAAACGGCATTTTGCAAATATAGGTGCGACCTACTGGATCGAATAAATCATTCAGCGTGACCCGAATTCAGGCTGACGTAAATCGAATGCTCGACAAACGAGGAGGAAAGGGAGACGGCGAGAGAGAGAGAGAGAGAGAGAGAGAGAGAGAGAGAGAGAGAGAGGAGAGAGAGAGAGAGAGAGAGGAGCGTATCCGCGATTGTACGTTCGCGTCAATGTACGCGAGCTTACGCGAAGTTTAATTACGCATGAACCTGGCGCGTATTCCCATTCGCGGATAAAACTTTCGCGCAGAGCGGCGAATGATCATTCAAACTTTAATCTCACAATCCTCTTCGTTAATGCAAAGCTCGTTAATAAAAACGAAACTAAAAAGAAATCATTGTAACTTTGTAGTTATACACGCATATAAAAAGAATGGCTTTGTTGAAGTATCTAAAAATTTAAACAGATCTGAAAATAATTTTATCGGACTGCTAAGATAATTTAATTCTAATTAATTTATTAACATATTTGCATAGAAAATATATGAAAAGTGAGGCACCAGCAAGGTTGTTGTAAGCTTACCAGAGAAAAACTAGAAAAATAGTTTAGAAAACTCGCATAATGTAAATATATATAATTCATATTAATATATAATATATTATATGTAATTAATTAATATAATATATTTTATGTAGGACATTCAAGCTAGTTGTGAAAATGTTGAACTTTTTTACAGAATTGCTCATAATTTATATTTTCCACGTAATTATTATGATGTTTCAACAAAATTATTTTTAGATCTGTATATGTATGTATAAGTTAAATTTTCAAAGATACTTCAACAAAATCGTTCTTTATGTGTAATAAACAATCATACGTGTGTGTTTATAATAGACTATTAAAAAAGATGGAAAATGCAAATTCGTACTGTTTCGTGACATAACAGTTTTACAATATACGAATTATATATTAGTATTTGTGATACGTGTCGTGTTTCTGTCGTTATAAATTTAACAATTCAATAAATATTGAAAATCGATTGAGCAATCTGAAGAAGACGAATATCTTCTTCAAAAATCTTCTTTAAAAATCTGAAGTAAAATTGTGAAATTAAAGGAATTAAAACATTTTCAATGTTATTAAATAATTCATTTGAAGAAGATACTTAAGAATCGAATAACATATTTAAAATTTGAATCTCAATTAAATTACACAAAGGTTCTTTCGTTTTGATTCGTCTTTAGTTAAGTGCGTATGTATGAGTGAATTTCTTATTCGTATAAATTAGCTTTAAGAAAGTAAACGGACGAAACTTCAGTGATTGTGTCTCGCGTCTATTCTCAAAGAAAGTTGCTTGAATTTTACAAATAAATGATCGCGGTGTAATCTGATAACGACCTCTCGAGATTCTATCCGGATAAATATTCATCCCGAAGATGTAATTTCTTTACTCCTCTCTCTCGTCTCGGGAATATTTGTTACGCCTAGAATTTCCCAGATTATTGTGTAGAAATGTCGGTAGGAGATGAGCGAAAAGCGAACGCAATGCTTGTATTACATTCAGCGAATGCGAATATAATCGCGAGGAATCCCTCTTTCCGGCCGATTCACACAGATTACGTTAAATTTAAAGTCCTTAAATATTTGATCGCGTGATTCGCGAACTCTTCCTTCCTTTGACTATTATTATTAACCGCACGCATTTTACGTTCGCACTTACTGCTCGATCATTACTATTTCAATTCGCGATAGAGCCGCAATAAACACTTTATCTATTCACTTATCCCTTATTCTCTCTCGTTATCTGTAAAGCTATCTATTTCGCGACTACGCTTCCGCATAGGTATAAATATTGAAATACTTTTCCGAGAACAAAGTGCAATGCCCTACAAAATCAGCGACTTCGCACAATTTCCCGGAAGAACGGTGTAAAAGACCGTAGACTTCTTTCGCCGAAACCATTGCAGTTACAAGAGCGATCGTTAAACCGCGAGTAAGTAGTATACTTAGACTATTTCATTCAAGTGAATTTAACAAGTCGTTCCTTGCAATCGTCAGAAGAAAAAATCTAATTGGAAATAATTAGTGTTCTTATCAGTGAATTATCTAAAATTATGGTAAAAGAAAGCAAAGTACTAGCAAAGAAAAGATATATCTATTAATCTATATTCATCAGTTGTTAAGTGGTTTTTATAATGAGATTTTAAGGTATGAAACTTAAGTTGTAAAAAATTGATGAATTATAGTCGAATACGAAAAGAATATAATTGTTTAATTTCTTATGCCTTGAGCTTAAAACTTAAGTTTTTAAGCCTTATAATCTCATTGTAGACGCAATTTTATAGAAACAGAAGAATCAATGACTTAGCAAAAAATAGACATAAAGTTAGAATACTTAATTTCTTAATTCAAATCTTTAAAAATATCAATTTAATTAAATATAAATCAAATATTTTTCTTTGCTAATTATTATCAAGAAATAATCTTCAGGTTGAATTGCAGAATATATAACTAATATATGTGTAAAATAATTTGTATTTTAAAAATCTCGATCGTAATGTTAATCGCAAATTTTGTTACTAATTTACATATATAACTTATCTTTTATAGAATAATATTATATTTTCATGTTTTAGAAACGTGTTTAAGAAAAACTTTTTTTAAACTTTGGATTATGTTATCGAGACATGTAATAATTCCATCAAATCAATTGGATCCTTGGAGACTTAATAAGCGTCTGGTTCTTTCTTATTCTAAAGGAAAGTTTGTTACCGGCGACGTAATCACGACAGATCACTGTCTAGATAGAACAATCGGATGACCTCAAAGGGAAATGAAGAAAAGGGCGAATAGAGCGAAGGGTCGCGTAATATGCCAGGAAGTCCCAGCCAGTCTTTGATTTTAATGGATCGACCAATGAGCGACGGCACTCGTTACAACACACTAATGAATGGCCGTTCTATCTTAGCACGCTCTAATGCAAAATCAATATTTAATTATCCTTCGCCATCTGCCTTTAGCTTTCGATCAATCCCATGTATGGCGTTTACGCCGGAATCGCGTGGAAATATCACGAAAATAACGAGAGAACTGTAATCGTCGATATTAAATACCAACCTCAATATCCATCGTGATATTTGGTTACATTATATAAACATATCTGTCGGAGTCAGTCAGCGTATGAATAAATATTTTCTCTTTCTCTTACCAACGTAAATTAATAAGATGCGTAAAAACATCGTTAATTTAATATTCACCGTTTTCTCCTTGCAGGCTGTAATTATTACGAACTGTACGAAATTGTACAATGGTTATTCAATTTTTTTCTTCATGCTAATTACCCGCCCTTTATTAGGGCGCGTCGTGACGTTAACACGATTTTGGCCAAGATACGAAATGGCGTGACGATTATAGTTGTTGAGGCCACTCGACGTGTTAATACGATATTAACCGGCAATCACCTTCGCGCCAGCATTCCGCGATTAAGCGTTCAATTATCAGAATTATTTACAACATATGCAACGGAATTAGACACAAATATTTAACTGTATACAAATATATGAATACATATGTTTATATACATACATATATAAATATATGTATGTATATATTTGAATAAAATCATCCCTGAATGAGTTATATTCACACAGTTGCGCGATTAATCGCGCGGCAAGTGATACTTCACGAGGTTTCGAGGCGATGATGTAACTCGCTAAATGAGTGGCCATTAATCCCACCTACAACGCCGCCATTATTATCTCTTTCGTCGTCTCCGCCCCGTCTCTTAGCACTTATCGTTTTTTTATTTTATCTACTTTAAAACGCATAAAACGTGATATCTTAATTCTTAATTCGCGAGAACAGCGAATTCTTTAATTTACTGCTTCTTCTGAAATGTTACGCCTTTATTTTCGGGCTTCCGAGATAGTGTGTCTCTTTTAAGTAAGTCGTCGAATATCTGCCCCAGTTTGCCATTCTCTCAGTCTCTCTCTCTCTCTCTCTCTCTCTCTCTCTCTCTCTCTCTCTTTCGTCTTTGTGCGCTTCTCACCGCCTGTATGCTAGTATATTATCCGAGATGCATTCTGGAGCCTCCGGCCGAAGTGATGCAACGCACAGCTGCGCGAGCGGCGGTCGGATTAAAGTTTCCTCCCGCAACAATGCAACGTAGCCGCGCGAGCACGATCATGCTCGCTTGTTCGCATTCTTGCGCGACATTACACGCGTACCTGAACGCAGGTGTAATACAGGTAATCCAGCCGCACCACGACGGACTCGACAAGGCCGCGCTCTCTCGTGCACGTCACATCGCATAATAATGCATAATAATTCAGAATTGGAATCACGCCAGTCCGAAGTCGTCGATTTAACAGACTGCTTCGCGAAGTCCGTTGGGTATATTATGTGGATTTAATATTATGCGGTGCACTGAGAAAAAATTGTTTATTTGATTAAATTAATTTTGTTCGTCTGCATTTTTTTCTCGTTGTAGAATGTATTTACGTCAAATGTATAATATGTTTATTTTAAATACATGTAGTCTTCGTTGAAAGAAACAAAGACAAATTAAGTTTAATTAATTAAATCAAATGAATAATTTTTTTCTTTTCTATCTCTCTCTCTCTCTCTCTATATATATATATAAAAAGAAAAAAATTATTCATTTGATTTAATTAATTAAATACACACACACACACACACACACATATAATTTTTATCATGTTGGTATTAATATTAATGTTTCTTTATTCCGTCCGTGCTGTAATCTGATTAAGATTTCAACATTCTAAATAATATCGGTGTGGGTTCAACATCATACGGTGCACTGAGAAAAACATTGTTTGTTTGACTAAGTTAATTTAGTTCATTTGTATTTTTGCTTTGAAAAATGTATTTAAGTCAAATATAATGTATTTGAATTGTTAAATATGTAATATTCTTTAATTAATATTCTTTATTGCAAGAAAGGTGAATTAAATTAAGTCAAATAAATTTTTTTCTTAATGTGTCTATATAATTCGTAAACACCAATATGGCGTGAATTAAAAACCCCTAGTATTTATAGCAACACCATCTTGATGTGTGGATTTAAAAGTCATGGTGTTAAATTCATATCATGTTGATGTTTAATATTATCGCTGTTAATATTAATTATACGGCGAGAATTATAGACATCGTATAGAGTACAGTTAAATTCATACTAATATTTTTCGAGTATTAAAATCTCAATCGGATTATACGGCACAGATGGAATAAAGAAACATATTAATAAAAAAAAAAAAAAAGAACGGGCAGAAAATTGGTTCCAAAGAATTGAAAGAATTATGTAGAGCTCCCGCACCTTCCTTTATCCAAGGGATTCGTCCAATTCAAGTTAGAGGAACAATCGATTCATTATTAACTATTAACTGGTGAAGAAAGTCGAAGAATTGCCGTTCGATACTTGGAACGATGAGTACCTAACGTCGACAACCCTCCATCGGTCGCTCTGCATCGAAAAGTGCATGCATTCGATCGGTTACACGCGCGTGTGATACGTCTTTAAGCAGCCCTCTCTGTTTCTCCCTTAAGTCACCCTTTCTTTCCGGGTCATGCGTTACCGCGCCGAGGGAGGTTTCATAATTGAGGACTAATTGTCACCCTGCCCGTCGGAGTTCGAACGAAGAGAGGAGCGCTGGGAATAAAAGTGAAGGGGATGACAAACGGGTGAAGAACAGAGGAGATAGATAAGGGAGAGAGGGAGGGAAAGAGATACTCGAGAAAGCGAACGGTGAGCGATAGTGAGAAACGCATGCGATTATGTAACCACGAGTACATAATCAGATTCTACATATGTACAGAGAGAGGATACCGTTAAGATACTGTAAACGCGGTTCTCTTTGAGGGCAACCGAGGTGGAAAAAATGCATCGCCGGATTCGTCTTACCAATTTATTTCTTTCCTTTTTACCACCATTATCCATTTTTTATCTTTTTAAGGACGCGAAGGACCCGCAGCTTGTTTCGCGATAGCTACTCGACGATATAGACACGTATACCCTTATGTTCTTACAACTCTCAACCGGATTCGGCCCATTAATTTCGACGGCGTTTAAATGAACGGTAACAGTTTTCAAGGAAATATTTTTGACGGAAAGTCAATTGCAGATAAGCTCGAAAAACTATTCTCGTAATCAAAGATGGAGAATTACCGTAAATATGCGGATCAAAATGTAAAGCAATATTCGCTAGTATTCTAATAAATTTGAATTGTCAGTTTCATATAAGAACATTTATAAGGACATGTAAAATTTACTTTACTTTTCTGGTAAATGAGCGACCGTCGTACATCTATATTGTAAGATACTTTTTACATTTTGTAAAGTAAATTTTATTGCACATTATTATTTCTTAATCTATAAATTATCATACATCTCAATAGAATTTACTTTATCGACGATTTTTTGCCTTAGGCTGACAAAATTTATTTTATTGGGTAAAAAATACATGTGTGTAAAGTCTTGAAAGTTTTGTTCGTACTTACAGTATTGAGAATAATATAATTTACTATAAGATAATAATTATTTTAATGGATTTACTATAATTTTTTGTAATGTATTTTTGATCATCTCTAATTTTTATTTTCAATTTCGGGCAAGTAAAGTTTGTCATAAATTCGGCAAAAATATCCAGAATATTTTCATTATACTTGTAGAACCATCCAATTTTCTCCGTGTAGAATATACCATAATTTTAACTCTTTCCTCTGTTGCAGTAGTTCCTTCGAGAAACAAATTTTTTATTGCTCCAGATTACATCAAAATCTAAAAAAATTCAGACGTACTTGTCAAATTTTAATCGCGAATTTTTATCATCATAAAAGTCGGATTGTATTTACTTATTTTTTTATAGAATTAAATTTCTCTATAAAAATTCTCATAATCTCAAAATATCGATAAGATATACAAACCACCGCGGAAAGTTAATTAATGATGCCTCAATAAACGCGATTTTCGATTAAAAAATAATCGCCGGTGCGCGCAAAATTGACTGACAAAAAATTTTTTGCCTCCGTTCGCTCGTCCCGACCGAAATACCTCTTCTCTCGTCGAGAATGGCATCCGCGGATTAAAACGTGGACATCGTCCTGACAGGCGGAAACCGGGTAGGCGCGAGACGGAGTAACGTCGGACGGAAGGGAACAAGTTTCTTTGATTTTCAGGAAGACAGGCTGCTATTATCTTCCTTGCGCTATATGCTTCTGCATAGAACTGAAGCAGATAGATCGTTACGGTGCCTTTCGTCTGTGCCTCCGCTTTAGTTTTCCCTTCAGTTTCGCGCCTTCGTGGCTTTCATCGCGAGAACGTATGAAAGGATCCATCGACGTGAAAACCACCGAGGAAATGCTCATTCGCGACGACGATCTTTATTCGAAAACACGATTGTGTTAACTAGTATACGTCTTCAATAACATCGATTCCGTAAAGATTTTCATTAATTTTTATATCATCAAAAATTTAGGATCTTCGTTAAAAATTTCTTTTTTTTAATCTGCCATTGACGAGACAGATCGGAATAATTCTATGTAAGAATGTAAATTAATGTAAGAAGTGTACGAGCAAATTAATTGTCGCATTATTGCGGTTATCGCACTTCTATGAATCAGATCCGTGCGATATGTGATTTAGATAAAATCGTTAGCTATAATTCAATCTAATCGCTATACCGCGTAGGACTCCATCGGGAATATTGGCGATAGCAATCGGGTCAATTGATAATATGAGAAGAACGAACCTCGCGTGTGCCCCTGAATTTTCCATAGAAATCGCTCGTAAATCGTCGGACACGCAGCGTTTCGCAGGAATTTTGTGTAGGCGGCTTAATTTATTACATTATTCGGTAATTGCTGTCGCGACTTTTACAGGCTTTTTTCCTCCCGCTCCCGCTCCCTTTCTCTCCCATTTTCCTCTCTTTCACATCGGTCGTTTTCATAGCTTGCCTACATGCCATTCGATCTCGACATATTTAAATAAATTACGCTCTCTAGTTATTTCATTAATGTCGTCGCCGTTGCGTCGTATCGCCGCGATGATACATCATAAATGAGACATATCGTTTATTCATCTCGGATAACGTACAATATTATAATCAGTACGAGTATACGTATTAATTATGAATTATAATTATGCTGCTTCATAGAAGCTAATCACGTTTAATTACGATGATTGATGATGATTGATCGATTGGATGTATCTAAAACTCGCTCGATTTACGTATACTTGGGTTGATTTCGAGTACTGCTTGAGACACGAGAGGGGCTATAAATTACGTCGAATTTTATTGTTTTACTGTTGCAAAAAATTATGTTGCGGATGTTTCTGTCGCATATGCGTGTGGATTATGTATGCATGAATGCAGAAATAATCATCAGCGTAGCGGAAATTGTTAATACGTCGGTGCATTGCGTGAGCCTAATTATCATGATTTACTTCCACTATGCTAACTCATAACCGCATAAATAAAAGTATTATCAACTTTTGTTTATTTACTGTTTTCTTTTGCCCAATTTACCAGATTAAGCGACGGCCACGGTCGCGCTAATTACGATCCCTGATGAGGCTTGCTTCCAAAATGGAACGTGCGATAAACGATAACAATTACGACATACAGATTGGCCGGAAGTTCCGGACATGTTTGACATTTAACACAGACAGTCGCGCGAATGCCAAGTACGTACAGCCTGACTTCGGGAACCGTCGATCGATCTTGCGGCAACAGTCTATAACCTTTAGCCAAAGCATTTCGAGAGTTCACTTTACATTAGTTATGAACCGGGTACGTTATGTAAGGGTCGTAAGATAAACGCGTGGAGAAAATGTACGAAGATCAACAGAATGGAACGTTCGAAGATGTAGTTCGAAGCACAGTAATTTCCAGAAATCGAAATTCGCGAGCTCTCGACCGTGTTAAGGATTCGAATGTCCAAAATTTCGAGTAAAATTCTTAACTCTAG
>NW_017304406.1:600033-605295 GCF_001594115.1 Trachymyrmex septentrionalis | reverse complement strand
TCGCGAGCTCTCGACCGTGTTAAGGATTCGAATGTCCAAAATTTCGAGAATTCTTAACTCTAAAAGTCTCAAGTTTCCAACACTCTAAGCTTAATGAAAAATCAAATTTCCGCAATATGCATAATATTCTCCAAACGCTGACATTTGCGTAGATTTTGAGGTAAAGCTCACTTTGTACGATTCATATTCTGTAACAGAAATTCCAAGTAGAATGTAGATAAACGAAATATGTAGCTGCATGTATGTATCAAAAATATATATTTATACGCACACGTAGCAATAAACATAATAATACGTATTAATGCATATTTCGATTTTAATTTTGAAATACATTATTAATACGTATCTCATCCCAAGAGTGGCGAGATATGTATTAATAATACGCATTTTCATATTATAGAAAATACTGTATTAATATGTATCTTCATATGCCGTGGAAAATTTATGGAGCGAGTAAGCGAAATATTTCGTCGCATATTTCAGTATACCGGTGTGTCGGCGCTGCTTGTAATGTTTTGCATTATTTACATAGAAAGATCGAGAGGACGATCTTTTAAGGGAGACAGATGCAAGAAAGTGGTTGATGTAAAAGACGGGAGGATACGACGTTTCCTGAACGGGGGAAGCCCCACGTGGAGTGTGGCCGCCATGCGAAATCGTTATTATGCCACCATGATTTTACAAGGATACTCTCGCTCGACCCGTATTTTCCCACCTGTCAGTGTCAGGCTTTCCCATTTGTTACTGCGAAACCTCGCAACCGCGAGTGATACCGTTTGGAAAAGATCGGACGTCGTTTACTGGGACACGTCAAATTCGTTTCGATGTTTCTTTCTTCCAGGTTGCCGTTACATTGTATTTGTATCAGTAGACATAACAACAAATTGAGAAATATTTCATATAGATTTATTTAGAATACAACTTATATATGTACAGTTACTACAATCATATAAATTGATTGTCCCTAATTTACAAAATTATAGAGATATAAACAATGTTAAATAAAAATCGACTGGCAAATGCTCGATATAATTATAATGAAGGAAGAAAGCTATACTCGATCGTACAAAGCGAGTCTTGGTGCTTAATAATATTTTTGTGTGAATTTTATAGTTTGCAATTCAAACTGCACTGAGACTTGAGAGACTGCGCAAGAGACACTGAGAAAAAACTTTTGATATTTGTAACTATAATTATTACTATATGATTATTGTTATTATTATTACTGTTAATGTTAGTAATAACTGTATGTATAGTTTTATCGACAAATATGTACATAGTTGGCAAATGAAAATTGTTATAAAAATAATAATACGGTCATAAAGATTACTGTGTGCAATTATTGTAAATTATAGTTAAATATTTTTTTTGGGACAACCATGTAATATGATTATCCCATAAATGACTACATATTATAGTAATTTCAATTTTTTATGGTAATAATAATGATAATTATAGTCATTTTCGGTTGCCACAAACACACACAATTACATATATTTCTTAACTAAATTTTCAGAACTATACATACTCGTATAGTTGTCTTTATCAATATTATAACAATAATAATCATAATTATAGTAACATATAATTATAGTCACAAATACCAACAATTTTTCTTTTAGTGGCTTACGCGCTATTATTTGTCTAAAACAGTTCTAAATTGAAATAAAAATAAATATCACAAATTAAATTGACAAACAATTTACTATTATTGACGTTGAGCATCTTTAAAATATTGTAAAAAATTTTTTGTAAAAAATATTTCAGCCGAGATTCAAATTTGAATCTTTTTTACTTTGTGCAGATATTTTGTTAGGTATCTTTGATATGGCCTTCTTCACTCATCTTTTGTAAAAATATATAATTTGCATTTAATACTTTAATATCGACAATGAAATAATCGAATAAGAGAGAAATGCACAAAATAATAAAGTCTACTATAGTAAGTTTCTCTTTCATCAAGAGAAATCATATGCATTTTTGCAAAGAAGATTAGTATAAAATTCATTGAAAAATTTATTTCCTAATCTGGATTAGCTTAAAAATTCCTTACACGGCTCGTGTAAACGACACAGACTTCACAAAATTTCAGACACTTTTCGGTGGAAAATGCGTTTATACGCGGTTTCTTCGATCACAAAGTATACTGCAGGTTATACCATGGTAGTGCAGAGGGAGAAGTTGATCGACAAGGAACGTCGATACCGAATGCATAATTTATAAAACGCAAAGGAGAAGGGTATCAGCATCTTGAATTTCCGTCGCTCCGATTGCAGAATCTTGATCGACATTTCGCTTCTCTCCATATTGCATTTCGGAATATTTGTTCTTTGCAGTCCGAATGGATTGATTCGAAAAATACGCGCAACGCGAACGAACGGTTATACGGGTTGAGAAACAAAGTTGCACATTACTCATGATTAATTTAGCACCGTCATTTATTTAAAACAGTTGTTCAAACAATAATTTTTAAATATATGATTGCATTAATCGGTTGAATAATAATTACTCATTACGCACGGCTCGTATACGAGCGTTGTTCAAACAAGTTAATGAAGTTACACACTCGACTAATTATTCGACTAGACGATAGTATTTTCGAATCATGCAAATTGAAACATTGAAATAAAACATCTTCGTTGCACTCGTGATTTTTTTTATGACGCAAGTTTCAAACTAAACTTTTAATGTTTACTCTTGACTTATATTTATACCTTTTAAAAACGAATCTTGTCGTTTTAAAATACACCGTTCAATTTTCATCTCTAAAAATTGGATTTTTTTATTTATAATATTCAAATGCCATGTGTCCTTTCATAGCACAAAGTAAACTTGACAGTCTATGAATTACGTTAACACACGTTGATACTCTCTTTTCGATTCTCACGCGGGATGTGCGCGACGGGAAAGCATTCCGGATAAAAATATGAGTGTTTTATGAATTTTAATATTTTCATTTTTTATTTAAATTACTTGCCTTTACAATGGAAACATTGCTTTGATCGACGTGCGCTTCTATGGCGTCTAGCCCATCAAATAAATCGCTTTGCCGCCTGAAGTAGAATAAATCGATTTGTATAGAAAGACGATATGCTGTACGTATATTTTTGTCAGTCTCATTTACAAATATAAGTAATCTATTGATCTTAATGAAACGTCATAAATTCATTATGTGTGTGTGAGTGTGTGTGTGTGTGTGAGTGTGTGTGTGTGTGTGTGTGTATAAAATTTGATAAATTTTGTATAACTACATGAAAAGAATGATTTTGCTAAAGTATCTAAAACTTTAGATATACGTCCGAAAATAATTATGTTGAACCAACAAACATAATTCTGCAAGAAACTCATGTCATTGCAATACTGCAAAAAATTTTGACATTCTAGTAATTAATTTAAGCGCTCTATATTTTGATAGTCCAAAATTTATTTTCAGATCTGTATCCAGCTAAATCTTTAAATACTTCAACAAAACTGTTTTTTTCCAGAAAATTGATATTTATGTCGAATTTAATGTCTTTTTCTATTTATCGAAGTGAGCAATATCGTTCATCAAACAAGATATCGCAAATAAAAGATGCAATCTTTTTTCTGTTTTTTTTTTCCGGAAAATGTTCTAAAGTTTAGAGTTAATATTTGAGTGATTTAAAGCATTTTTAACTACAATTTGTCTGTGTGTCACTGTTTTCTCGACACTAAGGAAGAATCTCCGTTCGACTTGTGCCCTGGCTGATCTATAAATATGAGAAAAGACGTACTACTCAAATTTGAATATTTCCCTTTTATTGGATCCCTTTATAACGGAAAGCTTTCGCCGGCGCCCTTTGAATTTCAATTCTTCGGCCGTGTCTCTGACCGCGCCTCTCCAAGTATTATAGAATAAAGCGATCTGTAACGAGCGTCGGACTAGGATAAGATGGATACTCGCATATTTGCCTTTCAATACGATTATACGTGTACTTTGCGCTCCGAGTGATCCAGGCGTGCCCAATATAAACCGCGCGTTGCTCTCTTCGCTTCCACGGATAAAGCCTCGAAAAGAGCGTTATTCGATTTCTACGGGCGATGTCTTCCAAGTGACCGACTCGATTTCGTCGTTTCCCTCCTGGACTCTTTGCGTATATCTCTCGACTTGTGCAAAAGTTTATTTAAAGCGCTCTCTTTCTCTCTCTCTCTCTCTCTCTCTCTCTCTCTCTCCCTCTCCCTTCATTATAATAATTTATTTTTGTACTTTTCGTATGTATTTTTCGTTAAACTTTGTATATTCTTTTTCTCTTTTTTTTGGTATACTTTTTCAATCTTACGTTCTTCATCTTTTGCTTATTTTTTGTTTGTTCTTATAGCACTTGCCTTAAAGCAGCAATAAACGCTTTAATCTATCTATACTCCCTAAATTTGAATTAGTGGATATTCACTGATTACTTGGCATACTTGGGACTGATATCAGTGATTATCCACTGATTCAGATTTAGAGAGTATCTATCTTCCTATGTCTTTTATCGGTATATCGACATTCGTGTGCGTCCTGAGATCGTGGAAAGGACGCTGTACATGCACGTGCCCATGTGATCGATCGATCCCCTTACATACTTTATAAACTGTACGTGGTAAAATCCAAACAAGCGACATCGTTAGACGGATTTAGGAGCCATGCTGTGGCTAACTGAGAAACTATAGTTTAACCCGCGCGAAGCGTGAGAGAGAGTTCCCGTGGTCCTTCGTTCATATTTCACGACCCGATTAGAAATTCATGAAACGAGCCGGGGGCACGGCGCTACGTAAGATTTAGGATATATTTCACTTCGTAGTTTTATTGGAATACAAGATGGCAAATTAGTTTTGTAACCGACGTTAATCTCGAGCCTCTAGAAATTTATCCTACAGGATACTCTACATCGGCTAGACTTGCAGATTCTTGTTGCAGAGCTTGGATGCGTTCGTATACAGTGGCGCGCACACCAACTTTGTAAATTTTATTTCGAATATGAATATGAGGGAGAAAAGTAAAGAGGAAAACCAAGGAGGAAACGAAGGAGAAGCTCTTTTATGGGAAATGATGTTTCCCGAGGATATTTACAGCTAATGACGTCCTCGAGGATACGGCAATCGGGGTAAACAGCGAAATCGATGAATCGCGGTTTTCCGCTCCTTCGGAATCCCGATTTGAAAGTTCTCGTTTACGATGGAGATCCATCATAAAAATAATCGTGTATCGCGTGTCGCGAAGAAGAAGTCTCGTTATATCAAGAAAAAGAGGATGCAAGG